>NC_089593.1:21987013-22287013 GCF_019320115.1 Miscanthus floridulus | reverse complement strand
GAGTATGGGGTTGAGTACTCTAGTGCCTCTCCATAAGGACTTAATCCTAAAGCGGCACCCTAGGAGGTTTCGTACAACCCCGAGTGTTACATGGCTCTGACTTTAACCTGTTAACTAGATTGTACTAGCTCGTCTGTAGCTTCCAGTAAGGGTAAGAGGGTATCTTTTCTTTTTCTGCTAGGATGTGTGTAATGTGTTGTGTTGCCCATGTGTGCCACTCCTTAGTAGCTACGACTTATTAGTGCAACTAGCTAAGGGTTTTATAGTGAAACCCTACCACACTTCCTAGGTAGAGGTGTAGTGGGCCTTGCAAACCCTGGCATTGAGAATCACGGCTCGGTGGGTAAAGATGTATAATTTCTGTAGAAATATTTGAACTGTTATAGTAGCCGTGCTCACGGATACGAGCGGTCTGGATCCTTCAAGATTAGTGGTTACTTTGGATGGTGGATGGCTAGGAATTGAGATAAACTTGACTATACTTTAATATCACTTGGGAATTGGGATTGTTCACTAAAGTAGTGATACAGGATGCTAAAACTTGATCAACTAAAATTGCGAACCACAGTCAAACAATGTTAGCCTTTTTGAGCCTCATAGATCCCTTTGATATACTTGCTAAGCATGGTGAGCTTACATTTGCTTTACATCCAATGAAAACCCCGGATGGGTACCAGATTGCTAGTCTGGAGGAGCTAGGCTTGTTGTCAACCAGTCAGTCATCCCTATGGATATAGAGTCTTTCGCCTGAAGATCGAAGTTGTCTTTCTGCTATCTATACTCTGAGGTTATATTCTTTATACTAATATGTTATGTATTTAAGCATTGTCTACTGATATTACCCTTATTTGTGGCTATATGTGAGATTTGACTTCCTGGGCTCACATATAGTGTGTATCTGGTTTTGTCTTTAAAACCGATTGTGACAAAGTGGTATCAGAGCAATACTGACTATAGGACACAAGCCTAGTTAGCACTGGTCATTTGTAAAAACCTATTTTACTATAAAACTATTTCTCCACCTCCTTGACTCATTGAATTAAATATTTTCAATCCTTGTCCTATTGTCTCCTCTCCTTGATAGCTCCCTTTGAGCTATACTTTCTCATCTCCTTGAGTTGTTGTTCTTGATCTCTTGCAAACTTTCTAGTCTCACCTCTATTCAAATTTCCAAAGCCATGTTAAGAAGTTTTCCCCTAAGAATGTCTACCAAGTACCTAGAAGGAACCATTAGTAACGAGCATGTATTTTATGTTTGAATGGTTTATATTTATGTTATGGTTGAGTTGGATCTTTGTAATGAGTGTAGTGAATTTGTGGGTTATGCTCACAATTTCATTTATATTAAAGGTTTAAGGTATAAGGGATAAGGAAATAAATAGTCTGGGTTCTCTTTCTCTTGTTTCCTGCTTTCTGTCTTTCGGAGCAGTCTGACTTCTATGGCCTATGTCTCCAACCTCTGGGCAACCAAAAATTCTAGGTGAATGCAGACTTCAAGATTTTTCTTTCCCACAAGATTCACCTTGATAGATATTCTGGTTTGGGAAATATGAAAATCACAAGGTGATACATCTGCGCTGTCTGGAATCTGGAATAGTTTCTGTTGAGCAAACATTTTGACCAAGTTAACTACAGAATATGAAGGAGTGGTCTAAAATAAAGATGTGGGGAATTTTATAAGCTTTCCAACGGTTTAAGATGCAACTTTATTGGATACACAGAACTCAAGATATGGATGTTTTTCTGCGCTGCTATTTTCTATCTAGGGAAGGATCAAATTTTCTTATTCTTATCTATGTCCACAAGCTCTCTAGGATGTCAGAGGATGATAATACACCTTGAAGAAAGTTACATGCTGGATGTTGGTGCCCCTATCCCATCTCTTCTTATGGGGGGTAGCCAAGCTAAGAGTGTTGCGAGTTGGTGAACCACAAGGAGTTCGGATCTATGTCAAGATTGATCTTCGAACTAGCTATGGTTGAGAGTTCGATCTTCACGTACCTAGGATATAAACAGTTGCAAGAATGCTCAAGACTAAGATTAACTCTTGAAAACAATTGGATTGGCTTTGATTTCTATTTAAAACTCTTTCCTTGAAATGAAATCTTTAAAAGATGTTGGAAAATGAATTAACAACCTTTTGATTCAAGAACTTTGAAAAACTTCTTCAAAAGTTGATTCAAACTAAGTTCAAAAAGGGTTTAAGTTTGTTTTCTCATTTTCAAGAGTTGGTATTCGAAACTTAATTTCAAAAGTATTTCCCTAAAGAATAAGAATTGATTTGAAAAGAGTATTAAAATTTAAAAGATTCAAAAAGAGTTGCTAAAGACTATATTTGAGACATATCAAAAGTTTTGATTTGAATTTTGTAACACTCTTTTGCTCATTCAAAAGAAAACAATTTGATTTGAACTGCTTCACTTAAGGTTTTAGTTTAAAAATAGATATTCATATAAAGTTTGAAAGTATCTTATTCTTAAAACTTCAAAAAGTTGAAAGTGAAATTAGATTTGAAAACCCACTTTGCTTTGAACTAAATTTCAAAAAGAGTAAAATGTATTCGGTTACTCTTCAAAGTGTTATTCTAAAAACACTTTTGAACGATTTTATTCTAAAACACTTTGAAAATGACTCTAAAGTGTTTTTAAAATGGGTTGTTTGAAAAAGACCGATTGATTTTTTTGAGTTGTCTTATTTCAAATTTTATTTTAAAGGTGTTCAAAATGCTTTCAAGATATTTTACAAAAGTTTGAAAATTTTGGTTCAAAAGTTTGCAACAATTTGCATTTGGAAACAAAGCACTTTTGGCTTTGAATTAGAATTAAGTTTGATTTCTAAACAAAATTTGAAAAGAAAAGGTTTGAGTTGATTTCAAAATTGTATTTCTAAAAGGAGTCTTCCAAAATGGTTTAAAAGGGTTGAAAATTATTTGATTTGATTCCCTAAAAGTTTTATTCCAAAAAGAACTTGAACATGTGTATTAAGTCTTTTGTTTGACTTCAAAAGAAAATGGGAATTGAAAACTTACTCTCTTTATTTCTAAAGTAGTTTTGAAATTGATTTGGTTTGATTTCAGAAATCCCAAAAGAGTTCATTCAAAATGATTTGAAAATGAAGTTCGAATGTTTCATTTGTTTTCTAAAATCTTGAAAATCCCTTGTTTGAAACAGATTTCAAAAGAACCTGAGTTGATTTGTCAACTCTTCATCTGAGATTTGATTATAAAGTTGAGTTTCCAAAAGAGTTTGAAAAACAAAGCTTAGTATGTTTACCTGAGTTTCCAATGATTTGAAAATGGTTGGGTTTATTTCAAAACCTTAAAAACATTTATTCAAAAGAGTTTCAAAACATGGTTGAAATATTTTCTTGAGTTCTAAACATAAAATATATTTTGAAAGCTATTTCAAAAGGAGTTGAAAAAGAAAATTTGTTTGGTTTTGATTGAAAGTCTTCCTTTTGAAAAGAAAAACATTTCAAAATGCATAAAAATGAACCATAGAATTCAAAGTTCTGATTGAAGCTAAGCAAGATCTTTTGGAAGCTTAACATATGGATAATAAGATTCATTGGAACATATTAAGAGAAGCAACAAGATCGGACTTGGAATAAGATGGAACAAGAATCTACAAGAGTAGCCACGTGATGAATTATCATACAACACAAGGTGAGTATCAAGATGGTGTTGCTCAAGGAAATGAAGAAGATCCCAAGTTGAAGTTATTACGTCCCATGTTCATAATATTATAATTTAAATAATGATTACGTAAACTTGTTTCTAAATAACAACAATCTAGGACAATATCTACCTTTTATAATTAATTATTAATTAATGTCAACTTAAATATGTATTTATTAATTATAATTTGCTTAGTTTCAACATGATTTATATAAAGTCAGTTAAGATGCTTTCACATGCATTTTTCTCTTGCAAAGTTAAAGTTAATTTGATTAAATAATACGTGTTTGTTTATGTATAAAATATGACTAGTTCAACTCGGCTTTTAAAATAAAATGTGATTTTATGTAATTTGAATTAATATGCTTCATATAGTTTTGCTCAATTAAAATAAATCAAGCATATAGGCTTTTTCTCAAATCTCGATAGTCGTTTCTTTTTTATGATAGTTCCGTTATCGGTGATTCTTGCGTTCCCGTGATTGTAGCGATGCTCCCACTCTTTTAGTATATTATTTTAAAGCTTATGGTTTTCCGTTTTATAAGCAAAATCTTCTGGTAGATGTATCTTTTCAACCATAGCTCCGATTAGCGTGCCTCTCGCGACTATGTGTTCGTAGCGATGCGTAGAATCGTATTTAATACTCTTTTACTTTTTTTTCTATGATTGGTGTATTGTTCTGATATAGATGTAATTGTATACTATACATGTATGTGTATGGATGTTGTGTGGTGTTATATGATTACGTCCAGTCGGTGATATATACGTGGTGATCCAGAAGAAGAAGGACGTTGAAGATTAAAGCTTACCGAAGGATCGGTATTTAAGACAAGTGTACCAAAGGCCCCTTGTACCTATGAACAATTACTATTCATATTCATGCATGTGTTTAATTTGATATACCCTTAAGGACTTTACCTAGATGAATTCTTGTACCACATATCCTTGTTACCTATGGTTTGGGTATGCATTTTGGATAGATGTTGCAGTGCTGAACATAAAATAATAGCTAAACATGACTAAAGACATTATGCAATATGATAACATGAAGCTTTGTAGTAATAGATAGGGGGCAAGAGTATGGAGTTGAGTACTCTAGTGCCTCTCCATAAGGACATAATCCTAAAGCGACAACCTAGGAGGCTCTGTACAACTTCGAGTGTCACATGACTCTGACTTTAACCTGTTAACTAGATTGTACTAGCTCGTCTGTAGCTTCTAGTAAGTGTAAGAGGGTATCTTTCCTTTTTCTGCTAGGATGTGTGTACCGTGCTGCGTTGCCCATGTGTGCCACTCCTTAGTAGCTACGACTTGTTAGTGCAACTAGCTAAGGGTTTCATAGTGAAACCCTGCCACACTTCCTAGGTAGAGGTGTAGTGGGCCTTGCAAACCTAGCATTAGGAATCATGGCTCGGTGGGTAAAGATGTACAATTTCTATAGAAATATTTGAACTATTATAGCAGCCGTGCTCACGGATATGAGCGGTCTAGATCCTTCAAGATTAGTGGTTACTGTGGATGGTGGATGGCTAGAAATTGAGATAAACTTGACTATACTTTAATATCACTTAGGAATTGGGATTGTTCACTAAAGTAGTGATATAGGATGCTAAAACTTAATCAACTAAAATTGTGAACCACAGTCAAACAGTGTCAGCCTTTTTGAGCCTCATAGATCCCTTTGATATACTTGCTAAGCATGGTGAGCTTACAGTTGCTTTACATCCAATGAAAACCCTAGATGGGTACTAGATTGCTAGTCTAGAGGAGCTAGGCTTGTTGTCAACCAGTCAGTCGTCCCTGTGGATATAAAGTCTTTGCCTAAAGATCGGAGTTGTCTTTCTGCTGTCTATACTCTGAGATTATATTCTTTATACTAATATGTTATGTATTTAAGTATTGTCTATTGATATTACCCTTATTTATGGCTATATGTGAGATTTGACTTTCTGGGCTCACATATAGTGTGTATATGGTTTTGTCTTTAAAACCAGGTGCGACAAACTCTCTTTTTACTCTATCTTTTTTAGCAAGACTGAGCTGTCATCTTTATTCATTCATTTTTTAATGTCCCTTGGTTTGCATGGAGCTCGGGATTCTCACCATCCTCCCCCACACTTGGACTTTTCTGTACAAGTCAAGTGTAGAGTCAGGTTCTCCTTTTAAGTGTGTTCCATCACCCAAAAGCACAAGGTTTGTAATTGATGCAACTCCCATGTTCTCGAGCATTGCATGCCCCTTTGTTCTTCTTGGTCTCTACCTAAAATGGTTAGTGACAAGAATACCCGAAGGTGCATACTTACTTGATAACATGTCCTTACTTTTATTGAAAAAGAAAGTTTTTTATGATAATAATATTTCTTTATATTTATTATTATTTTTTATGATAATTCAGGGTATCTCATCTTGCAGCTATCAATGGTGGTATAGTTCCCAGCTTTACCACCAAATGTTTAGCATCAATGCTCAAGCTGCAAGGTTAGTACCACAGTGCTACTATGAGATTTGCAGTATTTGTGATAAACGAAGACATCTACAACCATCCTCCTAAAAAGTTTGGAAATGAGGAGTGATGGGTGGTTGTCTTCCTCGTAGCAACAAGCAGCACTAAGCACAATAATCTCTAGAGACTCCAAATGTGAGCATGAAATATGAGGAGTATCGAAAGAGAAACTTTCATGCTCAATAGTGGAATCTTTCTTCTCAGTCTCCAGAGTTGGTGCTTTGGGCATGTCCATGGCACAAAACCTATCATGTAGGATCAATGTTGATTCTCGATCACTATTGAGAACAACGTTTGGATGGCTAAATCGACATGACTTGGGTTTGAGTGAGGGTGATGGCGTACGTTCTGTTTCACAAGCAAGCTTAGGTGAAATGAACGGGGACATGAATTTTGCCTCCTTAAATGGGTAACGGCTAGGAAGATGCTCTGCCATTGGGTTTTCTAGGTGAATGGCAGAAGCAATTTTACCCAACTTATCATCAAGGCACCCATGGAAAAGTTTTTCTTGAATAAGATTTTCTAAAGGGTAACCTATGAGAATATCAAACTCAAGGATGGCATAGATATGAAAGTTTATATGAACCTCAGTTTCATTTATTTTTATTGGCATGGCCCTAGCAATCCCACAACACTCGAAAATGAGCCCTAACAGACTGTTGAAGAGTTTGTCGGTCGTGACTAGCAACATGTCGCCCAAAAGGGTTTTCGCTAAGAATTGTGACATGATATTAGTCCTGACTATGAGGTTGTGTAGGGCTTCTATGGAAGTTCCATTTAATGAACAAGACATGGTCATGGAAGGTGAAAGGATCTAAATTGCTTCAGACGAACATTTCACCTCAATTAACCATTCTTTTGAAGGCTCTACGTTAGGAGAGACTTCCTTAGAAAGAAATATATTCTCTTCATGCCAAGGAAGGTTTGAGGTTCAACCATAATCCATGAATTCGGTCGAAAACTTCGAAGGATGAATTTCTCCTTCCTTTAGTGTTTTAGGTTCAGGTGAGGGCTCAATAGTCGAATCTAAGGATGATAAGGGTAAGGACTCGGCTAATGAGGGCTCCTCAAAGCTTGACATGCCCTTTTTAAGGAGGGGGTTGGGTTTTACAATGATAGGAACGTGCTTCTCTAGGATGTGATCAAGGATTTTCCTATGTTCCATCGTAGTTTTATGTGTAAATGACCCTCCAACGGTCATGTCAAGGCAGAGGGCAGCTTCTATGTCAAGACCCAAACAAAGAGATGCAAAAGCACACTATCAAGTAATGACAAGTCTGGGCCAGCATGTATTAACATTGAAAACCTGGCCCAGGCTACACCTATGGACTCCTTCTCATTTTGCTCGAAATCAAGGATTACCCTTGGTAGAGAGTTGATATGGGACATAGGAAAGAATGCAAGACAAACCTTTTCTTTAAGTTCTTCCCAGTCCCCATTCATACTTCCTTTGGCATTAGTGTACCACTGCTTCACCTCCCCTTTGAGGGAGAAGGGAAACAATTTCCACATAAGAATTTCTTATGTCAAGCCCGGGATGCTCAGGCATGAACACATTTCCTCAAAATCTTACAGGTGGTTAAGAGGATCTTCATTATCATAACCAGAGAAGGGTTGTGCCCAAACCATGGCTTTTAAACTAGGGTGGAGTTCATAGCTGGATGAAAGTTTTGATTTTGAAAAAGACAGTGGCTCTGAGAACTCCCCCTTTGAAGCAGAGATATTTTGAATAGGAGTGGTTAGCTTCATGATAGAAAAGGTAAAAGAAAACTATTTTTGTTTTTATAAAATAAAGGATACAGATACGAGGATGAACTAGGCTCAAAGAAAATAGCAACCATTCCTCGACAATGGCGCTAGAAAGCTTGTTGGTATTTCTTAACGAATGTAGAAGAATCCGCAAGCATACGGAATTACCGTTGTAGCCTTCACCTAGAAGTATTCAGGGTATCGTATTTTCCACAGGGAATGGAGGTACTTTCTCCATCTAGTTTGTCCAAGGAAAACTCAAGGGTAGAGGTGGAAAGGGGTAGAGATGGATTCCTATAGCTTTTAGGTCTTTAGGATAGCGATACTCTACTTCTACTTCTTTACTTCGGGCATTGGAGATCACCTGGTCTACCAAGCGATGCCAGCCTATAGCTCTATGCCATACCCAGACATGGGGGATTACAAGGGATGAACATGGCTATCACCACCTGCCGCCTACCCCTCAACTGTGGAGTATGAGGCAAACGAAGGTAGCCTCTAGCCTAGACACCACGTCTACGCTATCGACTACTACTCTAGCATTGTATAGGGTGATCCATCTTTATCGGGAGCCCTCTACTAGAGTATCCACCATGGGGATGGAAGACAAACCCACAAGCAAGTATAGGTAAATCTCAACTAGACAAAAGGCATAAAAGATTATAAGAACTATGATCACTTACTTAGCCAAGATCCCGTTAAGGAGTCCAATATTTGTTCAAAGAGGAACAAGCTCGAGGAGATACCGACAAGTCTGGCGCTTCCCCGCTCTCTTCCCTCACATCTCACTTTCTCACTCTAGTTAGCTACTAGGGCATAGCCCTTTGGAAATGAAGCTCAAGTGGTGCTCTTTCACCCTTGGAATGTTGTTGTCCTCTTGTGAGGAGAGGGGGGCTCCTTTTATAGGTGGGAGAGAAGGGAATGTCCATGGAATATTCTTCTCCCTCACATTGAAAGCACCAAACCGCCTCTTAGGTATAGTGAACCTAGCATTTCACCACCGCACTGCCCTTCCCTCATCATGTTGGAACCGCTAGTGAAGGTTGGACCCACACGGCAGCAGGGCTGGCACGGGCGCGGCCACGCCCAGGTGTTGCCTCCCCCCAGCCGCCTTGCATATGTCGATTCTCCTCTAGGCCTAGGCCTCTATTGTGGGGTGGACTCGCCCATTTGAGGTAGGTGTCTTGGGTTTCTTTCTTTCTTTTCCTTGTTTTGCTTTGGGCCAAAATAGGACTTGTTATTTCTTTTGCTCTTTTCTCCACTTTTGGCCCAACTTAGTATGTTTCTATACTTAGCCCTGCAAAACAAGTGAAACACCAAAACTTGTGGAATATATTTAGTATAAAGCCCTATTCACTAAGTTTGGTATGGTTTTTATATAAAAGTTGGCAGTTAAAAATGTGAGTTAAGGACCGCCAACAGGTTGTAAAGTGTAGAGAAATTCAATGGTCAAGAGTCTACACCCTTGTTCATGTAACTCCCATGCATTTTCCCACCCGATATTCTTGAAAACAAGATCAAATTCAGAATCCATACCTATTGTTTGGAGAAGTGTTGGGTCAAAGGTAGGAGTATGGGCGAATGTCCTATCCTTCAATGCTCTGAAAAATCCTCTTCTCATGATCGTCTTGCGGTTTGATGTCCTTATCCCTAAGGAGGGTGAAGGACTCTTCTTGGGATGTCCGTGAGGATGACCCAACTGCTGGAGATGGAGGGTCAACCTCCATGTCAGACCCGGCATGAGACGAAGTATGGCTCCTTGATGGATGGAATGACACCACCCTCTTGATCATGTCGACGAACTTACTCATGGTTCCTCCCGACGAAGGTTCAGGATTTTGAAGTCCACCGAACTAGACTCCTTCATTCGCATTTATTCTTTGGGTGTGGCGATTAGTCCTGGAGATGGAGACCTTACCAGTTGTACTTGAACTTCATGCCACTCAAAATTGGAGCATTGTTCTGGTCTTGGCTTGAAGGCGAATCACTCTTCTTTTCCATTGATGCAGAATTTAATTTCTCTGGCCCCGACATCAATGTGAGCATTCATAGTGCTTAGGAAGGGTCTCCCAAGGATGAGAGGCGTTTTCATATCTTCCTGCATGTCAAGTACTACAAAATCTATAGGAACAAAAAAGTTTCAAATCTTTATCAGAATATTTTCGGTGATTCTTGTAGGATAGTGGACCAATAGGTCGGCTAGTTGTAGACACATTGATGTTGACATGAGTGTTGAATAGTTGAGCTTATCAAAGACCTTTTTGGGCATGACACTGACACTTGCTCCAAGATCGCATAATGCATTCTCAAAGTTCTAGTTCCTGATCGAGCAATCGATAGTGGGACATCCTGGATCCTTCTTCTTGATAGGTGAAGTATTTAGGATGGCCACACTACACTCCTCCATCAACTTAATTACCTTAGTAGATGGCAGTGCGCTTTTATTGTTGAGGATGTCTCTAAGATACTTCGCATAGGTAGGTACCTATAGGGCATCTAGCAACGAAATATTGATATATAACTTTTGAATTACCTCTACAAACTTACCAAATTGTTCATCCACTTTGGCTTTCCAATTTCTTTGTGGAAACAGTAGCAGAGTTGTGTCATGAAAATCTTGTTGTAACTCTTGTTCTTGTGGCCCAAATTCTTCAACTCCATTGGATGTTTTCTCTTCTTCCTGCACTACCACTGGTGTCTTACATGTCCTTGTCGGATATGGTGGATCATGACTAGACTTGCCACCTCTTGTAGTTATGGTGTTTACCTTCTCAAGGTTAGTAGCAACAGGCAGAGCAGCAGCCAATTGGGCTAATTATGATTCTATTCTTTTATTATAGCTAAGTTGGTCTTTTATAACAGAACAAAAACTATCCATTTTATTATTCATGCTTTCTAGGACTTTATCTTTAAAAACAAGCTTCTTAGAAATATTCTAATTAATCCTAGCTTGTTTCTAAGATTAAGTCTCTTAAGGATGGCTATTTAGGAGTATTATAATAACCACCTGGGTGAGTTGACCGTTGTTGTAGATTCCATCCTTGCCTCTGTTGTGGAGTGGAGTTGTTGGTGACAATGTTGGCATCTTTCTGATATTCAGGGAATTCAATCCCTAAATACTCTCCACATGCATTCTGAGCATTGAATGTATCTTGAATAGCTTGACGATCCTTCTTTGTAATTGGCTCGTTGTTCAAGCCAATTCAATAGTGTGTCCATCTTGGTTGATAATGCACATACCTCCTCTGGTACTTCTTCACTCTTGTGGCATGATTGAATATTGCATGATGACCAGCCTTGATTAGAGGCTATCCTTTCCATAAGAGCCTCAGCTTTTCTAGGGGTGAGTGACATAAATGATCCTCCAGCAGTGGTGTTGACGGTAGTTATCGTACATAATTAATCGTCAACCAAATATGAAAAAGGGTATAAATGAATCATCAAAGTAGACTTAGGAGTTTAAACTAATAAATTCCACGAGTTTTAGTAAATCTATGTTTTCAGCAGGGTGTATCCAAGAAACTGCCGAGGACTTAAACGTCAAAGGGAATTATGGAATTTCAACGCAACTCAAAATCTAGAAGATTCTAGAGGACTCTAGGAGTCAACCCCCGAGGCAGGCCATGAGAGGCTGCTAGGTGGGACCGGCCGGTCCCACCATGGTGCCGCCTAGTCCTGCTCGGTGGGCCCCACATGTCAGCTTCTAGAAGATTCCTCCTACCGCCTTTGAGGATGCATCTAAGCCATTCCTTAAGTCGGTTTGATCCAAGGGCTGATGTTGCTTCCCTAGGGCTATATAACCACGGCCCTACCCTTTGAGGCATTGCTCAGTTGATCCTGAGAGCTACAGAGCTAGAAACCCTAATTCCTATCTCCACTAGGATTGAAGCATAGCAATCAAGAGTAGATTATTTCTTCATAGTTCTAGTCTAGATCTAGAAATAGAGAGGTAGAGTGGGAGAGAAGAGTTCTAGAGGAGTCCCGGCCTATCGGTGCTTCCTCTACAACTTGTATCTGGAGGGATCAAGTTCTTATTGAGCTTGCTCCTGAGATTTCTTTGGCATTCGACTTCTAATTCAAGTAAGCATCTTGTTCATATTATTCTTTAGGTTTGCGACTCTCTTTTAAGTACTTTAATCCTTGTAGCTCTTGGGTTAAAGTAGTATTCGTAGTGTAAGTGTGGTGCTTAGACTAGGTTACTCATAGATGTATCCTATTTTCTGGATCGGTGGTAGCTCACGAGGGTGACTTTTATAGCCTCATTGAATCCTCTATAGTCCACCTCCCATTAATAGGACTAGCAGGAATTATTGAGCTATAGGAAACATACTTCGTTTGTGTTTTCTATAAGTTTCATCCCTAGATTGAATAATAGAAGACAAGCTTACTAGAGTTAGGATTAGAAGGCCTTAGTAGTCTCCTCTATATCCCTATTGTTTGGCCTTGATTGTGAGTTTGGGATAATTTTAGCATTAGTTAGTCTCACACACATTTCCTCAAGTTCGATATAAAGCTGAGTACTCCCGGTGAAGTGCTACATTGGTATAGTCTCCATGTGCTTGCGAATTATTCTATGTGCATTAATTTATACCAACAAGCATTTCTGGTGCCGTTGCTGGGGAAATGGTTGTTGAGTTAACTTCGAGTCTAGCTTATCCTTGTATTATGCTTTTATCTTTTTATTCTTTTTACCATGGACTTAGAATCCACACCCATCTACCAATATGATGTACCCATAGGCATGAGCCTATAGCCAAAAGAGTCTTCAAAGCCTATCCTAACCCCTGGCTATGAGCTACGCCCATGTCTAGTTGAAATGGTTCAGGCACAAATCCTTTTTGGGCGAAGATAATGAAAACCCCTATTCCCATCTTAATGAGTTTGAGCAAACATGTGCATGCCTACGCATAGCGGGCATGTTAGATGAAACCATACGTTGGAAGCTCTTTCCCTTCTCTTTGACGGGAAAAGCTAAACATTGGTATAATCTCACCATAGAGAGTAGACAAGGAGATTGGGGAGCTTTATGTTCTAGCTTTTGCCTACAATTCTTTCCCATCTCTAGGGTAATCAAACTTCGTGTAGAGGTTCTAACATTTAGACAAAAGAAGAAAGAATCTCTAAGCATGACTTGGGAATGCTTTAATAATCTTATCAATACTAGCCTAGACCTTGCCATTCAAGACCCCATTCTTCTTCAACACTTTTATATGGGTCTTGATAGGAAATTGTGGCAGAACCGACCGGAATAGCATACTTATGGAGGCACTCATCTTCCAGCAGACACTAAGCACCCCGAAAACAAGCTACAATAGGCGGTATCCGTTGGGCACACCCCAAGGGAGAACCCAAAAGATCCACATTTTTTCCAAGGATCCAATAATGAGAATGAGTTACAATACAAGTCCATTTCATACATCAGAGTTTCTTAAAAAGTACATTATTACAATACCAAAATCAGAGTGTGGAATGATAAACAGCGGAATTTAAAAATAAACATCTAGCGATAGGGATGAGGATCCGTCTGAGCCCACCAGAAGCATCCTCCACACAAGGTACATCTCATGCATCACCTACAATAGGGGTAAATAAACCCTGAGTACACAATGTACTCGCAAGACTTACCCGACCAGTGGGAATAATTTCTCGACTCCAAGGAATATGAGAAGCTTTATGGCTTGCTGGTTTATTTTTAGCAAAAAGCAATATTAATAGTGAGTCCTTATTTAGGTTGTTATTATTGGCCGCATTAAGTAATTATCTATGCAGTCTATGTAAGCACTTATTCTACTTTCAAGAAAGAGTTGAGAAATCAGTTACATTTCATCACCTTCCATCTTTTAGTTCTTACTATGATGCTAGAGTTAAGACAAGTCGTATCGCCTCGGCAGTGATTCACAAACCAATGTGCCCAGCTGGGTGCCCTGAAAACACACGCCCCACTTGTATCCCAGGCACAAGCAGGACTAACCCATCACCCTCCTGTCCCGGGTGTCTAGGTCCCCATCCAAACTTGGACTCCAAGCCCCCACTCCTGAGTCCCGGACTCAGTGTGGTGCCAGGACCTCCACCATCTCTGCCTCCAATCAGTTGGTCCAAAAAGAGCCGGATCCATGACAAGAGAGCAACAAGTTTTCCCTACACCCATACCCAAGTATGCGCTCGGGACAATAGATTTGTGACTTGCCTAGTGTCCATTGCAATGACCGGTCCTTAATCGACAAGGACAGGGAAAAAGTGTAACCAAGTCATGCCCTGTTGGCCGCAGGACACAATCCCTTACACCCACCAGTACCCAAACCATATCCCTGCCCGGTCACCATTTTCCTTTCCACCTTTTAATCATGAGTGATCATATTTTATCACCTATTTGAGAGTAACGGGAAGTTACTCACGCTACCGATATCCTGAGCATAGCAGCTACTCGACCTGTACTAGTAGGGCTCACGGGTAGATACATCTATGCATGTAGTTTCCATAAAATGTCTGTAACTTAAATGCACATCTCATATATATATATATATATATATATATATATATATATATATTCAATGATTATTTAAAAATAGGGGTTATGCATCGGGGCTTGCCTTGGGCAGGTGATGGGTCAGTAGGGTCAGCACCAAACGGCTCTAGGGCTCCTTCCTGCACGAGGATCTCCTCCTCGTACTCCTCAATGACCTCGTCATACTCCTGTTCATCGACGGGCATGACTCCTACCAGCTCATGATCTACATGCATGAAGTGATGATGCAATACTTAGTAATCTAGCAACAGCAGCTCTTAAAATAAGGTACGTCTATCTAACTACTATGCTAGTGCTACCGACCATGGTATTAAGTTATTTATTGCTATCAACACAAGTATGAAGTATGGCATTTATCATTATAGCAACTATAGCTATCCTTACCCCCTAACGCTGATTTACGCTATATACAATAATGCAAGGCTAATAGCTACTCCACTTATCAACCTACCCTAGGGCTACAAATTTTACAGCAAGTACCTACCAACCTAGCAAGCCTACTGTAAAATTTTTATATCTACATCTATCACCAATCTTCCACAAATATTAACCTACATAATATTAGCTCTCTAGTTTTGAATTTATGACCCAATCCTTATCACAGCTAACTGTAATCTAACTGTACTAACAAGTAGATGGTATTTTTGTGAATCTAACAAAATTAGTCTCACTATTTTTGGACCCCTACAAAATTTACTACAATTTACCAAAGTTTAGCCAAATTCTTTATTGAATAAACACTTCCTATTTACTAGAAATTTGAAAACGTCATTCTATTGCGTGGCCCACTCGGATCGGCTTGGCCCACAGCGGCTTCCCGCCCGTGCACAGGCTCAAAGAATGGCACGGCCCACTCGGCGTCGCGCGACGTGGCCCATCGCAAGTGGCCCACTATGGAGCCACGTGGGGCTACGCATTTAGCGAAAAAGCCCTCGTCCTTTACCCTATTCTCAAAACTAACATGAGCTCTATTACACTAAGTCATAGGTTTTGCAACTGCCACCCTCTACTTTCCCTTCTTCATCACGATGACATCCCTCGGCACCCGCGCGTGCACCGGCGCGACGGCGCAGCACCAGGCGGCCACGCCGGCCACACCCGACCCCCAATCCCAACCTAAGGAGCCGATGCTCACCTTGACTTCAACGCGCAACCATTGGAGGTGATACTGCAAATGGGGATGCTGTCCTGAGCTCCCTCCTCAGCGATGGCTCTTTCCCTGCGACGGCGGACGTGTTCCCATGAGCCACCACCTCAACAGCGTGAACCAACTCATGTGTAGGCAACAGAGACTCACCCCGTGCTTACCGGTCACGGTGGCTTGACCGGAGATGGCTCAAGTGGGCCTGGCCACATGCACTCGGCAGGCCTTGCGGCGGCGGCTATGGTGAGACTGCAGTGGTAGCGCTGGGCAGGCAGCGGTAGGGTGAACTAGGGCGTGCATGCGGTAGAGTGGAATAGGGTGAAGGTGCGGTGACAAGCAATTGGACAATGGTGGACGTGGATAAGGGAATTTCACGGCGCGGTTGTGGGTCTTAAAATGACCGACGACGACGAAACGGTCCAACTAAGCATGGCAAGGGCCAACAACAACAGTGGACGCATTCGACATGTGGCTAAGTCCACACTCCATCCCAAGGCATGTAATCACACTGCCTATGCAGATGCTGCGCTGACTCGGCACGGCCCGACGATGGTAGGACAGGGGAAGGTAGGGGCGTCGGCTTGGCGCTATCGCCGCAGAGGCTGGCAGGGTAGAGGGAACAATGGCATAGCGTGGCAGCAGGCACTGGCACGCTGGCGAAGTAGGTAGCCGCCCCATGCACATGCAACTGTGTGGCATCAACGGCAATAGTGCCAAGTAGGCAATGCTCATGAGCGCCAGGCGAGTGGCGACACCAGCTCGGCGAGCAGGAAGGCGCAAGCAGACGCAACGGCGCAGTACGTGTGCGTGTGCGCATGCACGTGGTGTGTCATGCAGCCACGACAGCGTGAACTGCAGCATGGGACCCAATGGCTCAGCCGACATGTGCGAGGGTAGGGCGCGGCAGGCGTCCAGGGCGTAGCACGGCAGCAGCGGCGGTGCTAGCTATGCGCCCGTGCAAGGTGGCAAGTGGCCGTGGCCCGAAGCGCAAGGGTCATGCGCGTGCGTACATGCCCCGGCGTGGTAGCGGGAGCATAGCTGGCATGGCAGCACGCGTTGGCAAGCCAGCAGCGGTGCCAGGCCAAGCAGGGGGGTGGTGACCATGCCTGGAGATGGACCATGTGTCTTGCATGCTTTTTAAAGCGGCTCAAAAACTCAGATCTGATGCTACAACCGCCCAACCAGTTGTTCTACGAAAAAGGGTACCCAAGGCTAGCCAATCGTGCCAAACATCTTGCCACTTCTTAACCCGGCCGCTCTATAAACTTTGCCAAACATGGCTTCGTCGACCCCTTTTCAAACTTACGTGAAATGTCTTAAACTTCGAATGGTTTCGCGTCGAATTCCAATTCCAACCTACTGGGTATACGAGCTAGCGAGCCTCGTCCTCGACCACACCTATTTCATCATCGCCTATGAAGTACTTACTACCAACTCTATCGAAGTTCGCATAAACGTACTATAACATTTTTGTTCGATAAAAATTCACTTAGAATACTAATCAACATGAAACGTAACATCTATTTCTTGTTTTGGATAAACGTTTCAAGTGCCGAACATTGATTTATGCCTCCGGTTACACACTATTGCACATAAGTATGATGCTCATGCAGTGTTTTAGCAAAAACAGTACAATGTAACACCGAGGGTATTACAGAAATCCTCAACTCTTCTAAAAACAGCCTTGGGAGGCTCATTTTTGCATGTCGCCGCAACTGCGGGGAGAAGCATTCTTACCAAAATTTTAGATAACACCCCTAAGGAAGTAGAAGAAGAGCCACTAGAGGAAGAACCTTTGATAGTTGAACCCAAACCTTTACTAGACCCATCACCAACTTCTGCTATCCCATATCCTGAACCACAAGAAAAGGAGGAAACTCCGAGTTTGGATTTCATGCTGGAATTTGAGGATGCACTTTTTAATGAATATGGAAATACCTCGAATTACCATACCACGAGGAGACCCCAAATGTCTAAGGAATTATCTAGTGAAGAACCTTTACATCGTTCTGAGAAAGTTTTCCTTAAAAAGACTACGAAAGAGCAAGTGTCTGTTGTTAGCAATGAATGGCTAGCAGAATCAGAGCTTTCCTCTGACATGATTCATTTAGATTCACCTTCTATATCCATTAGTTGACAAACCAACAAAGCTCCTTTTTGATGCTCTTTACAATCCAGTTGTGGGTATTAATATCATGTCTACATCTTTTGTTCTTGATTTATTGGAACACATGACATTAACCCCCACAACAAAGTTATTGAAAAGTCTTTTAGGACACATTCTCCCAAGTTTGGGGATTTTGTATGTCCTCCCTATCCATGTCAACAGGACTAGAGTTCATTTAAGCTTCTACATCTTTGATGTTATAGAGTTTGACCTGTTGATAGGGCAACCAATAGGAAGACTTATCCAAGAAGGACAAACGGGGAAGTTAAATATAAGACTTGGGAAAAACTTTAAACTTTCTATACCTATTACTCATTCCCTAAATACTAGGAGTGAGTCAATTCCTAAGGAAGACCCAATGGAAGAGGTTAAGGTTGCATCTCTTGAATTTTTGATTGAACCTAATCTTGAAGAAGATGCCTAGTTCTTCATTGAGGAAGAAGAAGATCCTATGGACCCTGGCCCTCTAAATGAATTACTAGACCCACCTATGCCCACCATTGAGCTTAAACCCCTACCTTCTGCTCTTAGATATGCTTTTCTGAATAATGATCAGGATTCTCCTCTGATCATAAGTGATAAACTCTCCCAGGAAGAATCCTTACGCTTACTAACTGTCTTAGAAAAGCATTGTTCTATATTTGGATATTCACTCCAAGACCTTAAGGGAATTAGCCCTGCTCTTTGCACCCAGCGTAGGCTTAATAATGCGATGAGAGGTTGTTAAGAAGGAGGTCTTAAAACTATTGCATGCCAAGATTATTTATCCTATGTCGCATAGTGAGTGTATTAGCCCAGTTCAAGTTGTGCCTAAAAAGGGAGGCATGACTGTTGTTAAAAATGAGAAGAACGAATTAATCCCCCAAAGAACTGTCACTAGATGGCGCATGTGCATAGATTATAAAAAGCTTAACAAGGCAACAAAGAAAGATCACTTTCCGTTACCCTTCATTGATGAAATGTTGGAGCGACTAGCAAACTACTCTTTCTTTTGTTTTCTTAATGGGTATTCTGGTTATCACCAGATTCTGATCCATCTAGATGACCAAAGCAAAACCACTTTTACATGTTCATATGGAACTTATGCTTACTGTAGAAGGTCTTTTGGATTATGTAATGCTCCATCTTCTTTTAAAAAATGTGTGATGTCTATATTTTCTTATATGATTGAAGAAATTATGGAAGTTTTCATGGATGATTTTTCTGTTTATGGAAAAACTTTTGATGATTGTCTTGAAAATTTAGATAAGGTTTTGCAAAGATGTGAAAAAAGCACTTAGTCCTTAACTAGGAAAAATGTCATTTTATGGTTAGAGAAAGAATAGTGCTTGGACATTTAGTGTCTAAAAGAGGGATTGAGGTAGATAGAGCTAAAATTGAAGTAATTGAACAATTACCTCCTCCCATAAATATTAGAGGGATTCGAAGTTTTCTTGGTCATGCTGGTTTTTATTGCCGCTTTATAAAAGATTTCTCTCATATTGCTAGACCACTTACAAATCTTTTAGCCAAGGATGTTCCCTTTGAATTTGATGATACTTGTATGAAATCTTTTAACATTCTTAAGAAAGCAGTCATCTCTGCACCAATCATTCAACCCCCTGATTGGTCGTTCCCTTTTGAAATTATGTGTGATGCTAGTGATTATGTTGTGGGGGCAATTTTTGGACAAACTAAATATAAAAAGCATCATGCAATTGCCTATGCTATCAAAACTCTGACAGGACCTCAACTTAATTATGCAATAACTAAAAAAGAGCTCTCGGCTATTGTCTTTGCTATTAATAAGTTTAGATCTTGCTTAGTAGGAGCTAAGGTGATTGTTTACACTAATCATGCTGCTTTAAAATACCTACTTACTAAGAAAAATGCTAAACCAAGATTAATAAGATGGATTTTACTACTCCAAGAATTTGACTTAGAAATAAAAGATAAAAAGGGAGTAGAAAATTTTGTTGCCGATCACTTGTCCAGAATGCAGTTTAAGAATTTGTAGGAACTACCCATCAATGATTCGCTGCGGGATGACATGCTCTTCAAGGTCACCAAATCCGCCCCCTAGTATGCAAATATTGTTAACTTTATGATTGCAGGATATGTACCACTAGGGGAGAACAAACGGAAGTTGATCTACAAAAGTCATTTCCACATATGGGATAAACCGTACCTCTTCAGAGTTTGCTCTGATGGCTTACTTAGAAGATGTGTATCGGTAGAAGGCATCAAGATCATTGAACGATGCCACTCATCACCATATGGAGGACATTATGGAGCATTTCACACTCTCAAAACCTGATGAATGGCGAGAAAAAGCATATCATAATTCCAAGATTTACAAGGAGAGAACAAAAAGATGGCATGATAGGAGGATTAAAAAGAAGGAGTTTACACCCAGAGATAAGGTATTACTTTTTAATTCAAGGGTCAAATTATTCGAGCATGGGAAACTTCGGAGCAAATGGGAAGGACCATTCAAGGTGATAAGCACTTCGTCGCATGAAGCAGTAACTCTTCAAAATGACGAAGGTATGTTATTCAAGGTAAATGACCACCACCTTAAGATCTTTCTAGAGCATAATAAATCTCCGGAGGAATTAGATGCAGTTTATTTTCTATCTCTACCTTAATTTACACCACTGCCATCCTCCGTAACAATTCATAACGAAGGGATATACTTTTCGGGATAAGGAAGAGGTTAGAAGACACCTCGAAAAAAATTGGACCCAAGAGGATGACATGTGGGACCAGGCGGTCCCACCATGGTGTCACCCTAGGAATCGGTGGAGGGATCTTCTATAAGCTGACAGCGGGAGCCCACTGCCAGGGACCGACCGGCACTAGAGTGGGACTGGCCAGTCCCACCTGGCAGGGTCTTGGCCTCCGCTTCGGTGTGAAGTCTTCCTGTATTGCCTAGAACTTTCTAGAGTTGTTTCCTTAGTGAAATTCTGATTTTTCCTTTGACATTTAGATCCCTCTTGATGGTTTTCTGATTATACCCTGCTGAAAACATAGATTCACCAAAACTCATGGAAATTTTCAGTTTAAACCCCTAAGTCTCTATTGGTGATCATTTTCATGCATTTCCTTGGGTTATTTTGGCATATATTTTGATTGATAACTATCGTCCACACTCATTCAAGTCTTCACGTTGTTGTCGAACATTCATTTGGGGTGCTCAAAGAAAGATGGACAATTTTACGATGTGTCCCCAACTATCCAGTAGAGATGCAAAATAAGATAATTATATCATGCTTTGTACTACTGAAAGCTCTAG
The DNA here is from genome assembly GCF_019320115.1 of Miscanthus floridulus. NCBI lineage: Eukaryota > Viridiplantae > Streptophyta > Magnoliopsida > Poales > Poaceae > Miscanthus > Miscanthus floridulus. The sequence goes on along the minus strand of NC_089593.1, from coordinate 22,265,974 downwards.
TTTGGTTTTGGTGAATTGATGAAACCCTAAGTGCTAACCTAGTTCATCAAGTGATCATGAGATAGGTAGCACACTTCAAGTAGAGAAGCAAATGAAGATCATAACATGACAATGGTGATAGCATGGAGATGATCAAGGGCTTAAACTTGAAAAGAAGAAAGAGAAAAACAAAAAGCTCAAGGCAAAGGTATAACTTGTAGGAGCTATTTTGTTTTGGTGATCAAGACACTTAGAGAGTGTGATCACATTTAGGTTTGATGGCCGTACTATTAAGAGGGGTGAAACTCGTATCGGAATGCGGTTATCAAAGTGCCACTAGATGCTCTAACTTATTGCATATGCATTTATGATCTAGTGGAGTGCTAACACCCTTGAAAATATTTTGTGAAAATGTGCTAACACATGTGCACAAGGTGTTTGCAGGGTTGAGATGGGTTTGGGTCCCTCTCTCCCTCCCGCCGAGCTTGCGAGGCGGGATTCGGCGCTTTTGGAAAAATGAAATGTCTATTTTCTATTGCGCCGGATGCAAAATTCTTGGTGATTGGCACATTTGAAAAAGGGTGAAGAAGTTAGAGTTGAAATGGAGTTGGTCGAAATGATGCTGGCGTCGGTCTACTGACCGGACGCTGGGTCACTCAGCGACCGGACGCTGAAAGGCTGTGTCCGGTCGAGCTGTCAGACGGCACAGTAGGTAGGGTTGAGCACCGGACGCTGGTCTGCGTCCGGTCAAGGTGGACCGGACGCGTCCGATCGAAAAAACATGCCTCGGGGAGCTTACTGGAAACGACCGGACGCTGGGGCTTCAGTGTCCGGTCAGTTTTGACCGGAGCGTCCGGTCAGCTTCGTAGCCGTTGGAATCTGACGAACAGCGTTTGAAGGTGATGACACGTGGCGTCCATCGGGCGACCGGACGCTGAGGGCCAGCGTCCGGTCAGTATGACCGGAGCATCCGGTCAGAGCGCGTTTTGCCCAATGAAGGGGTATAACGGCTCTATTTGTTGGGGGCTCTATTTATAGCCCCATGGCCGGCTCAAGGGATAACTATTGCACATTTTCATTGACATAGCAACCTTGTGAGCCTAGCCAAAGCCCTCCCACTCATCTACATCATTGATTCATCATCATAGTGAGATTGGGAGTGATCCAAGTGCATTGCTTGAGTGATTGCATCTAGAGGCACTTAGTGATCGTGTTTTGCTGCGGGTTTCGCTTGTTACTCTTGGTGGTTGCCACCACCTAGACGGCTTGGAGCAGCGAGGATCGTCGAGCGGAGGTGGTGATTGTCTTCGGCTCCGATCGTGGTGATTGTGAGGGGTTCTTGACCTTTCCCCGGCGGAGCGGCAAAAGGTACTCTAGTGGATTGCTCGTGGCTTGTGTGATCCTCATCTTGTGTTGGTTGTGCGGCACCCTATTGAGGGTTTGGCGTGTGAAGCCAATTAGCGCGTGAACCTCCAAGTGAGTGAATCGCCACAACGAGGACTAGCTTGCCGGCAAGCAAGTGAACCTCGGTAAAAATCATTGTGTTCATCATTGATTCCGAGGTGATTGGTCATCATTGTTATTCATCTTCGTGATTGATTGGTTCATTCATCTACACGGCGGTATAACCCTCTTGATCACTCTCTTTACTCTACCGCAAACTAGTTGACAAGCTCTTTAGTGTAGCTAGTTGTGAGAGCTTGCATGCTTGGTTGGTGTGGCTCTTTAGTTAGCCTTTGAGAGCACACTAACATAGGGTAGTGTCATTGATCTTGTGTGAATTGACACTATCTAAACTAGAATTGTGGTAGGTGGTTTGCATTTTGAGTAGGCTAGCGCAACACTCGCTTCGCCTCATAATTGTCTAACCATTTGGTTAAGTGTTGTTGTAGAAATTTTTATTAGGCTATTCACCCCCCCTCTAGCCATTAGGACCTTTCAACTACACAATTACCTGTGGGAGTGGGAGCATGGTGATGGTAGTACATCAAGGTACCAACCATCTGATTGGGTTGCTCTCCACTCGCAAACTAATATGTCTATGCTGCGAGAACTTATCAGCAACGGACTCTCCTACGCTCGTTAGGTAATGTATGTCATTCATGCCTTCTTTGTTATATAATCGCAACACACATGGATACTCCTTCATAATTGACTTGTATTGTATGACAGTACTATGATGACCACCTAGGGAAGGACACATGGCTAGGTGTATGTGGAGTCCAACGACTACATGTTCAAAGTGTGTCGTTGATTGTGTGGCTTTCGCACAGGTTTTTTAAATGCTCCATGTATGCCAAGTACCAAACATGCGTGGTTGATGTGCCATCAACACTGTATTCATGTGTTGTAATGATGTCCTAGTCCACATGTTGTATGGAACTCTATGTTGTAATGTATGAATTTGTACGTTGGACGACATGGGATGTTGTATGCAACTGTATAACGACAAGCAAGGTCGGCATGTCATAAAACGTCATAGCGACCCCCAAGTTTGGACTACATAGCCTGTTATAAACATGTACGTCAGTGTTGTAGGACCAACTGAGTCAAACCAAAAAAAAAGTAGGAAGCCATCTCGGCGTTAGAGAACAGCACGCCGAGGTGCCCAACCTCAGCGGGAGTTGATTTCACGGCGAGGTTGGGGGGTAGCTGTTCCTTACTGAGTTAAAGGTGAAACTCACGCTGAGGTGGCCAATCTCGGCGTGGGGTTACGTGACGCTGAGGCGGAGGAAGTCGGCGTTGGCTGACTCAACGCCAACCCTAAGGGCAGTGCTGGGCCCTAACCTCCAAGCCGTTGTTCGACTCTAGGCATAGGACGTATCCTTTTCACAAAGTAAGCATATGCTAACTAAGCAATTGAGGGTCATCCACTACGACAACCATTTTTTTAATTGGTATATTGTAGCCCTCAAAGTAGTTCAAAGCATTCCAATTGCTTGTGTTCTCATTCATGGACAACATCGGCTATTTGTTACTTCAATCTAAACCACAACAGTTGAAATCAAGGATACAACGTACAATATATGTAATGGACACAGCTAACATTCCGTACAAAATTGAAACAAAGAAATTTAAAATGCAAAGAAACTACAATAGTTGCAATGACATGTGAGGACCTATGCATGCCAAAGGCGATGAGTTCATGCACTACAAGTTACATGCCTTAGGGAACTTTAACTTAAACAAGCGTACGGGACATCACCACTGATAACGACAAACATAGTTTACTTCTAGTAGTGCTCCCACATCGCAAACTGGGTTGAACCTTCTCCAAAATATCCTCCAGTACTAGGTGGAGCCGGCGGTGGCGGTGGGGAAGGGGAGCCTTTCTTCCTGTGATTAGTGCACTTACAATATGGATCACTGCAAAGGTTCCCTGGATCATTTGTGTTGTTCTCATCCTCCTCGTCTCTAGAACCGCTACCAACTTCCCTTTCTAGATCAAAAATGTGTTCGTGAAGGTAGTTGATGTACTATTCATGGGGATAAATCAGAGCAGGATCTACCCATCAAGTGAAGCCATAGTTACCCTCACTAATGGAATTCTAAGACACATAAAAATTTCCTATAAGTATTCACAAAACATGAAAAATATTTCAAAAAACAAGATATAGAACACAAGTAGTGCCCATCCTTTCAGACAACTAAAGAAACGATGGCCTGCTCCATCATTCTCGTCGGTGCACATCTGCACTACGCAATCCAAACCGTGGCGACATCTTGGCCAATCTTCTTTTCGGCTATCGTATCCTCTAAGAGGGCACTCATGGTTGAAATCTCTCTTGCTCTCTAGAGGAAACTCGAATACTGGTTCATCATAGAACTCAGGGCCAAGAGAACCCTCCCAAACAATTGGATCTCCCTTCTTCCCCCCCCCCCCCCCCCCCCCCCCCCCTCTCCTCTCCCTAGACCTACACCCTTTCGCTTGAGGATCCTCCACCAGACATTTGAACTACTACGAAAACCTACCACTACTGACGAAGTTACGCAACAATACAAGGTGGACAACATATATATAGACAAAGATGGTTCACCATTATTGCAAGTATAGCAAACAAGCGCATTTATTCAACCTACAAAGGTACTAAAATTTTTTGTCACCATTTAAGTTTTAAATTGTGTCTGAAAAGCCTAGATGCTCGATCTAAAAAGCCTACAACTGCGTCCTGTACAAATAGACCTAAAAAGCGTGGTACATTGCACAGTAGATGTGACAACACACTACACAACCTAGACCACTAACATTTAATGTATGAAAAGAGCAAGCAGTTCATGCTCCTTATAATATCTCTGCAATGAAATGTATTGAAAAACCCTACGAAATTTGGTAAATTCAAATAGTGTTCCATAAATGGGACCATCTGAAAGATAATACACCACAAAAAAGAGGTCTAGTCCATAACAACATTGTTCACTAATAAATCATGCAACTACAAAAACTACAGCATAGAACTACCACAAGGCGTAATCAGAAATCCTTAATAAGAAACATATTGAGTGAGCAACTCGTCATCCGAATACCATTCATCTACCACAACCTTGTTACTATGGCTAGGCTCACCTACAATTCGCTTCTATGCATGTCCACTACTACACGTAGCCTCCGCTTCATTGGCCACATCGGCCAATAACGCTTTCTCCTCACCCTCATGCTTGTAACAAGCGGCCTTCGCTTCAGCTGCGACCTGAGACAAGAACGCGTCCTCCTCCGCCTACAAGCCCTGATCTGCTAGAGCAATGAGCTCGCTCAGTCTGCTAGTATCCTCATCGTCCTCCTCCTGCAAGCTCGCCTCTGCTAGAGCGATGAGATCGCTCAACCTAGCAGTGTCATCGTCATCCTTGTCACCATCATCTTCAATGACAATGGAAGATAGAACAATGCCACCAACGCGCATTTTGTTATGTGCTCATTTAACTTCTTCTCCTCATACCTTGCATGGGCTACCTCTACGATATGGTCTCGCTAAATCCAATCTCTTCATGTATAAAATGCAACCAGTTAGCAACGCGATTATATAAATTTTAAAATGAAACAACGAAAATAACAAGGCTTGCAATGACTCACTGGCACACAATGAATGAATTTGCACGTTCAAGACCGGCATCAGTACTCTTTCATCCTCCATTACAGACTTCCTTGCCATCTCCTCCTCTAACGCCCTCCATCTCTCCAACCCCCATTTGTCAAGTCTGACATCGATCGGGTTACGAATACCGTGCTTTCTAGCAAACTCATGCATGTTCTTCGTTCGTAGTTTAACATAGTGGTCGACATAGTTAGGTCCATATCCCCTCTTACGCGCAATTACTTGCCTCCCCTTCAAGTCATCCAAGAACTTAGCTTGACCATCATAAGATTTCCACTTGCATTTCCTAGTGCTCTGTGAAAACAAAAAAATTTATCATAACTATTACCAAAAGCAGAAAAAACACAATTTTATGTTTTCACAAAAACAACCAACCTTATCATAGTCAATCATATGGCCGCAATAATGGCATATTCTAAGCTCTGAAGGGACTAAGCTGTAGTGGATTTAACACCACATTCGCACATGACTGGTGGTGCTTTGAAAATTACCCTTTCTTTCTTCTTTACCTTTTTCTTTTTCTTTGGGGGCTCCGGCCATTGATTCTTTGGACCATAGAGCCACTCCTTGAAATGACGCTTCAAATACGCAAACACCTAATTGAGGTGACATTAGTACATCAACAACAATAGCTCAAACTTTCATCAGATACACTGTGCACTTACTTCATGCTTGTTTGGACACAAACTCCAATGTATTCTCAGGATTTATCATAGCTCGATCGCCACAATCGCACACAGGAGGTTCCTCGAGTCGTCTAACTGTAGCTAAGTGCTTCTCCTTAGCTATCATTGGGGGTTTAGGGGGAGGTGGAACCCACCGCTCAAAGTACATGCTCGCATGGATGTCGCCCTCTCCACCAATCATCAAAAAAGGTACCTAGGATCAAACTTGTCTGGACCATTGATCCACTGAAAGAAAAAGCACCTCTCATGGGCCTACACAATAAGATTCCAACAAAATATTACTAACCTCCAAACACAAATGAAGCAAGAAAAAACACAATTATTTACTTACATTAAAACGACTGCATATGTAGAAGCAACGCGCCGCTGTGTCAGGATATCTCGATTGAAACACGTCGGCCGGGAAACCACAGTCACACTGAGGGACAGGAAGCTCAGGAGGAACAGGGGCATCTTTGCTAGACGCATCGGGGTACAATTCTCTAGGTCGACCCTGTTTCAGCCACAACTGCTCCCGATACATGTCTTCCATCTAACAAAACGTTTGTATTTTCAGACAATTTGCATTACAACTAAAGAAGCTTATCATATTAAACAAAAATTAAATAATTACTTGCATTACAACTAAGCATAAAGCATTCAATAAATAAGTATCCCTAATGCACCGATGAATAGCTAAGTCAGTAAAACAAACAATGTTAGTATAACTCAACATACATACATTTCAGCCCAATTATTGAATAAGACACAGCTTTCTCAAATTACATCAAACAACCAAACATAACCTATTACCAAAAAATAACAACAAATGAAACAAAATCTAACCAGATACGATGAAAGAGGTCAACAAGGAACACCTTGGAGAAGCGTCATTAACCTCGATCGGGCCTCCCTATACCTGCATTTAAGGTTTAGGGTTCGAGGAAAGAGAGAGGGAGAATGGAGGAGGCAGCAGCATGAAGCAGACAATGAATGACCAAGGAAGAAGGAGCTGTGGTGTGACCTTATGCCCTCCCAGCTCGGCATCGATTCAGTTGACGTCGAGATGTGTGGTTCGACGTTAAGTAAAGGGAGAATTATGTATTTAGCACTGAAACAAATCAGTCTTCCACATTTGGCACTAAAAAATTTAAACTTTCTTATTTGGCACTAAGTTGAAATTTCCTTCTCTAGATAGCACTGCCGTCCATTTAGGCTAGTAACGGCGTCAAGTGGCTGGTAAAATGACATAAATACCCTTTTTATAATAGAAATACATGATGACAAATAGAGAAATAATAGATGGACATGTTGTTCTCAAAAAAATCAAGAGCTATAAATGACGAGCCAAAACTCCACCACCTTTTCTTGTTTTGTTTGTTGTTTGTTTCTGCGAGAGGTCGCACTGCTAGGATTCCTGAATCCTCCATCCTTGTTGCCTTGTTGGGATCATCCTAGTCCTAGAAATGGAAGCTGCGCACACGAGTGGTCACAGAAGCATGCGGCGCAGAAGATGTCGCAGCCGCTGCTCTTCGATGCTTCCGTGGCTCCACCACGTTCCGACGAAGCCCACGAGGCCAAGCCCGCACGACGCGACACGGCCACCTCACCTCACCTGTCCCTCACTAATGCCTGCGCCGGGCGTCATCTCGTCGCTCTCCTAGGAGGCTCCCTATATACTCGAACATGAGCGAGGCAAACCAGATGAGCCGATGCCCTCCGCCCCCGCTGGCAGCGCTTGCCGTGCCGTGTGTTCACGCCAGTACGCCATGCCACCCACGGCACTCTGGGCCCCGTGACTTTAGATAGATCCATCTTCTCTCTAGAGTAGAGCACTTGTCGGGCGGGCCAACCGGCGCGATGCTCGCCTCCTCCGCATCGTCCGGTTAGATGGTCGGGCTCTGCGTCCTACGCTACTCGCCCACTCCTCTCCTCCCCCGATGTGGCCGCCTGCTCCCTCAGCACTTGGCCATGCTGCTCCCCCGTGCCCTGGCCTTCCACCCCGTCGCTGCCGCCGCGACCTCGCATCAGTGCCGATGGGCAAGGCCGCCCCGTCTCGCACATGCCCCGTGCTGCGACTTGCAATTAGCGCTGGCGGGCGAGGCCGCTGCCCCATGTCCGCCACATGAGGCCGCTGGCTCCTCCGCCCCATCCTCATCTCCCCCAATGATTCCTTCCATGGATCTAGGGTTCTGTTTTTTTTATTGAAGAGGATAGAAGGCTCAGGGGAGAAGAGAAGCCGAGACATGCGCCACTTCCGCGTCGGAGAAGAGACGAGTTGCGTGATAAGCAGAAGGGCATTTTGGTCCTTCTCAAAGACAAGTGCCATGGTCAATACAGTCAACTAACGACTCGATGTTAGATAAGAAAATTCAAAATTTTTAGTGCTACATTCGGAAGACTGATTTGTTTTAGTGCCAAATAGATAATTCTCTCTTACGATGACCCCTGAGGGCCCATGCTTACGATAATAAATGACGACCCCATGCCCCATGATGTGCCATGAGCTCAGCGTCATCTAACACCACATCGAGTCGTGGATGTAGGCGTGATGTCCTAACACGCCGAAGGTGATTTTTTTAATTTTAACACTTTTTGGAAACTAATTTTAAATCTAACACGGTCGGGTTTTTTTTTAAACTAACACTTTTGACCACGCCTATTGCCCTAGCGCGGCCAAATACCTGTGTCGTGTCATGCATGGTGGTGCGGTAGAGGGCTGATGTGGTGGCGACCAGAATCGCTGACCGCTGATGGGGCAGGGCCTGCCGCGCCACCGATCTTGGCACGGCACTGTCGTGCCCTGATCCGTGGCGCGACAGAGCCGAAGAACACCAACGCCGCCAGTCCCGCTGCCCGAGTAGCAAGGCCACCAGGCCACCGCTCCCACATCCGCCCGCGCCAGCTCGTCACCATGCCACGAACGCCGGTAGCCCAGCCCCCACCTGGCCCTCCATTGCCGCCTCCCTCCCTTCCCTTCCATTCCCTAGCCGCCTCCCTCCCTCCTCGTCCTCGTGCAAGGTAATGATGCCCATTTTATTTTCGTTTGAATGGTGGATAGTATATTATGAATGGGAGCTAAGTTTAGGAGAAAAATTATGTTTGGGAACTATGGTCTACGGTTTAAAAGAAGATATTAGTTTGATTTTGTCAATGTTAAGGTTAATTATTTAGTTAGAACTTCTAACTTAGAAGTATATTTACCATGTATATTTTTGTTGCTATAATTGTCGGTTACATTATTTTAGTTGCACTGCAAATGATTATATTTTACATTAATTTGCGTTGTTTTGATTGATGTTTAATTTGAACTATTTTATTAGATAGAAGACATATTTTGGGAGCAGTTATGACAAAAACAGGGTCGTCCTAGAGAATTGTACCCCGACGAGTCTAGCAAAGATACCTCTGTCCCTCCTGAACTCATTGTCCCTAACTGTGACTGTGGTCGTCCGGCCGACGTGTTTCAATCGAGATATCCGAACACAGCGGCACGTTGCTTCTACACGTGCAGTCGTTTTAATGTAAGTAATTGTTTTCGTATATTTTTCTTCTTCATTTGTATTACTAGGTTACTAATATTTTGTTGAATTTTTGTTGTGTAGGACCATGAGAGGTATTTTTTCTTTCAGTGGATAGATGGTGCAGACAAGTTTGACCCTAGGTACCTCCTTTTTGATGATTGGTGGAGAGGGCGACATCCAAAAGAGCACTTCGAGCGGTGGGTTCCACCTCCCCCTAACCCCCCTCCAATGACAGCTAAGGAGAAGCACTTAGCTGTAGTTAGATGACTCGAGGAACCTCCTCTGTGCCATTTGCGAAGACCGAGCTGTGATAAACCCTGACAATACGTTGGAGTTTATGTGTCCAAACAAGCATGAAGTAAGTGCAAAGTGTATGTGTTGAAATGTTGAGCTATATGTGTCATGTACTAATATCACGTTATTTAGGTGTATTCAATGGCAAAGTGTCGTTTCAAGGAGTGGTTGTATGGTCCTAAGAACAAATGGCCCGAAGAACCTCCAAAAGCAAAGCAAAAGAAGAAAGAAAGGTTAATTTACAAAGCACCACCAGTCAAGTGCGAATGTGGTGTTAAATCCAACTACGATCAAGTCCCTTCGGGGCTTGGAATAGGCTATTATTGTGGCCATATGATTGACTATGATGAGGTTGGTTATTTTTGTCGTAACCATGAAATCGTATTTTGTTTCTTTTGCTAAGACATATATGATATAATTTATCATTTGAACATAGCACTAGAAAATGCAGGTGGAAATGTTATAATGGTCAAGCTAAGTTCTTAGATGAACTGAAGGGGAAGCAAGTAATTACACGAAAGAGGGGATATGGACCTAACTACGTCAACCTTTTCGTTAAACATCACAAAGACAAGATGCGTGAGTTTGCTAGACAGCACGATATTTGTAACCCGATCGACGTTGGGCTTGTCAAATGGGGATTGGAGAGACGGATGACATTAGAGAAGGAGAGGGCAAGGAAGGAGGCAAGGGAGGAGATAAGAGTACAGATGCAGGTTTTGAACGAGCATGTTGTTTCATTATGTGCTAGTGAGTACTTCGAAGCCTTTTTTTCATTACCTGATTTTAAATATAATATAATCGCGTTGCTAACTAATTGCATTTTATACATGAAGGGATTGGATGCAGCGAGGACCATGTTGCAGAGGTGGCTCATGCAAGGTACAAGGAAAAGAAGTTAGATGAGCACAGAAAGCGAGCTGGTCACACCGTTAAATCACCGATTGTGTTGTTTGATAAGGGGGACGAGGATGAGGACGACACTGCCAGACTCAGCGAGCTCATCACTCTAGCAGAGGCGGGCTTGCAGGCGGAGGAGACTAAGGATGACACTGATAGACTGAGCGAGCTCATCGCTCTAGCAGAGGTGGGCTTGTAGGCGGAGGAGGTTGAGGATGACACTAACAGACTGAGCGAGCTCATCGCTCTAGTAGAGATGGGCATGCAGGCGGAGGAGGATGACGACGTGTTCTTCACAGAGGCTGCAGATGAAGTGGAGGCTGCTTACTACAAGCGAAAGGTAGATCAGGGCAATGCAGGTGAGCCTAGCCACAACAACAGGGTTGTGGTTGAGGATTGGTACTTGGACGATGAGTTGCTTACTCAGTATGTTTCTGACTGAGGGTTTTTTATTGCGCCGTCTGTTAGTTCCATGCTTTATTAATGATCAATGTAGCTATGTAGTAGAAATTTCATTGTGTTGTCTTATATTCCATTTGAACTACTGATGTATTGTATCTATCTGTCATGTACTCGGATTACCCATGATCGATCTTAAGTGATCACATCTGTTTGTATCATGCGCTCAAAATTTCTAAAATAAACGTAATCGGGTGAAATTATCTCGAATACAGCGCCGTAGCCCACTGGTTCGGCCATGCCATAGCCCAGGTTATGCCACGCTAGACTCCACAGCGCGTCAGTGCCACGCCATAGATGACGGCACGGTAGTGATGCGGACAAACAACATCTAGCTTCAATTGAGTTGTTGTCGATAATGTACAAAACTACAAGTGGTGCTGTAACCGTGCGCAAGTTGAAATGAATATGAAGCAAATAAATGGACGACAAGTTGCCACATAACATTTTCATTGGTTTATGAGTCTATAAGTTTTCGACGACAATATTCGTTCGATATAAGTTCGACGTAATGAACTAAGTCCCAGAAATATAAGGATCCCTCGAATGCCTCTTGGAAACCTCGTCGTCCGGTGAAAGAAGGGGGTCGTCGTACTCCACCTCAAGAAGGGGGTATAGCTGGTGTGGTGTGGGAGGGACCATCCTGTTACAAATTGATAAAAAAGGTTAGAGTATTCAAATTAATAATATTCAGATTAACACTATGTAGCATTGCAAAATTTGAACTACTTGTTATGCAGTACGAACACAATATAAAATCACCTGCTGCCCTCGTCTTCTATGCCGTCTAGCCTTGTGACCAGATTGTTTACAAACGGAGCAAAGATTCCTGCCACGGGTCTCATTGAAGTCTCCCCCGCTGTACATGTCTTCGCCATACCCTCTCATAGCGTCCATGTCCCCCTTGAGTTGCTTCTTCTTCCTCCTACCCTTCCCTACCTTCATTAGATCTGGATGCGGCACATAGTCATAACCATTATAAGGTGGCCATTGTGTCGGGTCAAGGTATGGCTCGAAGCTCATCTCCCAAATACTAACGGTGTTCGAACGGAGATACAAAGGTGACATATATGGCAGATCCTCATAGTTGTACCCACGAACCCTGTAGGCCGTGATCATATGAGAGCAAGGGGCATACATGATCTGAGGGACGTTGCAACTGCACTGTACCTTTTCAAGATCAACTCAGTAGTTTCGTCCACCATAACGTTCGCCGCCCAAGCTTGTGCCACCCTTGCCCCGTACACTAAAGATATGGCGGCGGGGTCCATACGGCTCGACGGTGTGCTGCTTGGCCAATTCCTCAGCCTCCTTCAAATGTTCAGCTTCGATCTTTCTAAAACACCCCTGCTCAGCTATATTCCTTTGTGCAAGTTCTCACCTCTTCACAAAATATTCGTTGCACTTATGAAATGATAACTCAACAATTCTAGACACAGGCAACGATCGAACTCCGGTGAATACACGGTTGAAGGACTCTAAGGAGTTAGTGGTCATGATGCCATACCTGAAACCCCCCTCGTCATATGCTAACACCCACTAAGTCTTCTGTTCCATCTATGCCTCTAACCAGGCCTTTCCCGCTGCATTTACCATCTTGTCTAGTTCTATCTTTGTCTTCTTGAACTGGTGCTCTATACATACACAACATAGAGCCTTTACCTTGTCACATACCTCCTGCTTCTGCTGACACCGCCAAAATTTAGCAGCAAAGTGTCTCATGCACCATCTATGTACTAGAGGCGGGAACCCATCTATATGCTCAGCTGCAGCATTAAGAAGCCCTACGTGATGGTCCAAGATCAAACATATAGTGCGAGTTGGGCCAAGCACTTACACACGTAGAAGCCGCATGAACCATGACCACGATTCATTATTCTCTCCCTCTACCAAAGCAAAAGCCATGGGTACTATCTGGTCCTCAGGATCAACGGTAGCAGCCATCATCAAGGTGCCCCTGTACTTTCCTGTCAGGAAAGTGCCATCAACAAGTATGACTGGCCGACAAAACTGGAATGCATGTTCCATTTGCGCGAACAACCAGAACACACGATAGAGGACATGCCTCAACAGGTCCCAAAAAAACATCCCTCCGATGTCCATAAACCATTTCAAGCCAGGGTTGTAGTAATGCATTACACATAAGATGCGGGGCACCCTGTTGTACGTTTCCTCCCAAGTACCCAATCGAATCGCCAGAGCAATTTGCTTAGCACGCCAAGCCTTTCCATACGTCACATAGTACCTAACGAATCCAGATATAGATTGTTGTAAAGAAGACACCGAGATATCGTTATTATCATCAATGAGCCCCAATATACGACGGACAAGGTAACATGCAGTGAGCTGCTAATGATTTTCCTTCCTCCTATTGTCTAGGCAAGTGTGGGGTTCGACAACTTTAGTTATCCTCCACTTGCCATCACTCTGTCTCTTTCGTGCATTTAACCTCCACATACGATCGGTTTTGCATATCACATGATACCTCAACTCCTGGTCCAAATGAGTGACGGTGTATGGTCTATGGTGGTACACAGCATAGTCCTGAAGGAAGAGTTTCATTTCTGACATTGTGTTAAATATCATTCCCTTCCTAAGGGTTTCTTTCTCATGGTTATACAATAAATTCCTACACAACTGGAGACCGGTGTCACAAACTATCATATCCGTCATGCTGATATCCCTATAGTTTGGAACGCCCATGAAAGGTACGTTCTTGGACCTTAGTTGCTCAAGCTCAGTCGCTGTGTAAGGTGGTGGTGGAACATACTGCTGTGCTTCGCTAATTCTGGCCCATAAATCATAGGGGGTATCATCTACAGCTAAATCTGTGACTAGTCTACCCTGAGTCTGGACACCATGCAAAACCTCAGTTGGTACTAGTAATGGTATAGTATGAACCGGTACTGGCATGGCATCAGCCGGTGTTGGCGTAGCATCTGTACCTCCTTGGTCATCATCAGAATCATCTGAATCACTACTAACTACATCAATGATTCTGTCCTCCTCCTGCTCCTCTTCCCGCTCGAAATCATTCACATCAAAGTCATTGCTTATACAACCTACTATAGTTGAATGAAACTGCTCCTGCGTCAACTGATCATCCAAATTCATGTTACCCTAAGTTGCTTCCCCTTCGACCCCTAATTCTTGCTCATTACCTCCAACACTGTCAATGGATGGGCCATCCAGAACACCCTACATCCTGTATCCATTCTCCACCACCATCTTAGCCATGGACACATTGGAATCTTGAAAACCCCTAGTGTAGCGGGACCAATGAGCAGGGTCGCGCAAGGACATAAGGACATAGTGTGCCCTAGTCTTCCCAGTATCAAACTTCCCCTTCAGTGTGAAATCACCATCAAACTTTGCATTCAAACGAACACAAAGGTCGTTGAAGCTAGGAGGTTCATCAAACCATTCCAATTCTTCTTCCATATCCTCAAATATACCATCTTCTCTCCTAACACTTCCTCCATACAAAACTCTAACACAACAATCCATTTGTAAAAATATTTCAAGAAACTTCATCAAGCCGTCGAAATTGTCGTACGTAATGTCTATAATAATATTAATACATATTCTAATTATAACTGTACTAACTAATCTAATATTAATATCTATACAAGGCTAACTACAATAACTAATTAGACTAACTCCAATGTATAACTAGACTCAATAACTGTACTAATTAAACTACCTAACTTTACTACCTATACTAACTTACTATATTACCTATACTAACTAAACTAAATAACTTTACTAACTCTACTAACTATACTTTAATAATTTTACTAACTTTATTAGGGGAGTACCTCGCTGCAGCGTGCTAGACTGGGCCGAGAGGCGCGGGCAGCCGCTGTGCGTGGCCGGAAGGGGGTGGCGCGTCGGCGTGGTGGCTCGACGGCCGCACTGGGCGGCCGACGACCGTGCCGTGCTCGGCAGCGGGCTGGCTGGTGCGGGCGGACGCGGCCGCGGCGGCCGACGTGGTCGGCGACGGGCTGGCTGGCACGGGCGGACGCGGGCGCGGCGGCTAGGCGGCCTTGCTGCGCTGCTCGGTCAACAACGGCTGCTCGGCCACTGGCGGACGCGGGCCGCGGCGGTCGGTTTTATTTGGCTCTGCTGCGCCAAGATCGGTGGCGCGGCAGGCCCTGCCCCGTCAGCGATTCCGGTCGCCGCCACGTCAATCCTCTGCCACGCCACCATGCATGGCGCGGCACAGGCATTTGGCCGCGCCAGAGCAATAGGCGCGGCAAAAAGTGTTAGTTTTTTTTTAAAAAAAAAACTGACCGTGTTAGATTTAAAATTAGTTTCCAAAAAATGTTAAAATTAAAAAAAAATCTCAAAGGATTGGTCTACTTTCACAAAATGTTTCACTGGGGTTATTTGTAAAAAAAAATATTTTTAAAAAGGATCAAAATGCAAAAATTTCACCGCCTCCGCTCACCCCGCCGCCACATCGTCTCCTCCCGGATCTCTCTCCTCGCGGAGGCTCCTGGCCCTCGTCGTTCTCGACGTGGACGGCGGCGGCCGCTCGCCCCACAGCCGCGTCGCTTCCTCCGCCCCTCCCGCTCCGCCATCGCTCTAATCGACCTGCTCCAGGTTGTCGCCACCGTGCAGCCATCCAAGGAACACCTCTTTCTTTTTTATTTTACTCTGACTCTCTGATCTCCCTCTTTCATAAATTGATTTGGTTTCCTACTCTCGGGTTTCGTCATACATGTATGCCGATGCACTGTTCGAGTCCTGAACCTGCCTCTGGACTTCTTTGCCGCGCCCATGGAGTATCCTGGCAGCGGTGGGGCCGACGATCTGGTGTCCGGCGACATCTCAGCCACGAATATGGCCCTGACTTCGCCATGCCCCTGGATCTGTGATGGGTAGTGCCATCTGCATTGCTCTTTTCTTTTATTTCCTCTACAGGCGTGTTACTGTACCGTATGCCTTTCAATTGATTTCCTACGTTGTGATGCATGCTTTTTAACCTTACATCTATGCATTTTTTATGGTTTATTATGCGCTCTTCCATTGCTCCTCTGTTTATTCAGCTCAGCTTCTGAGCAGATTAGCTGTTGAATTTTTATTCCCTCATATACTATATCCGGTACCATGGTTAGACTATGCTATTGTAATGTAGGTACATGGTGTTTCCTGATCTCATCGTGGCAGCTTGTGATAGATTAGTTGTCCATAATTTTCTCTCTTGATTTGTGCTAATGCATAGCTGTTCCATTTTTTTTATTTCACGAATCATATGCTTAGCAATGGTTCTTATATATATGTTATTTTGCTTAACATTTTCCACTCAAATAGAATTGCAATGTAGGATACACCTTCTGTAGTTAGGGCCAAGTGAAACCTCTTGACTAATTTGAAGCACCTTTTTTTTTTTTCCTTCCAGTAAGTTTCAGAGTTTTCAATGAAAAAAAATTTCACCACAAATCTGGTACCTGTTAACCGTTTGGCCAATGTTAATTATTTAGCTGCCATCATGAAGTAATACTTCCCTGCTCGTCGAATGTCTATGGTCCCATAAACACCTTAGAAGGATATCGAGGACAAGGAGCACCCTCGTGATATATGTGAAGGGTTATCTCGAGGCTGCTAGGTGTCCATTAAGTACATTGGCACTGAGGGTCCTTCAGCAATATGGTAAGTTGGCTCTGAGTGTTGATTCTTTGTTCCGTATGCTTCACTGCTTTTTAAATTTTTACTAGCAAAATATGCCCATACGTTGCAACAGGAGAAACAAAGCTAAAACTTTAAATCTAATTTATTTTATGTTGACTATGGTATTCATAATATATGTTAATGTTGGTTTAGCAATGTTCTATTAAGCTTGTATTGAATCAGAATAAAATTATGATAGATTTTATTTATTCAGTTGCGAAGCACACAAATATTTAGACACAAACGTGTCATAACATTAATTTTCATACTATTTTCATATGGTGCTGCACTTAAATATCGAGTCGAGCTCTATAAATTTCTTTGAAGACCCATAAAAATATTTAAATTCTCATATTTGATTAAAGTCTGCAAGGAGCAGCGAAAGATTCGGTAAAAAATCAGACCTAAAAACCGAGGGCAACAAGAAAAAATATCAATTTTTATAACCACGATATCTATTCTATTCTATATAATATAAGTTAATATTAATAATAATGTCATCAAAAGCTAACCTTAATTGCTTGTGGACGAACGTCATATTGGGGGGAAAAATATCGGAGTGTACAACTTTGCTAGCGGTAGAAACTGAAAAACATCGACAATACCCTTCTTTTCTTTCTTTTTTCTTTTGAATTTTCTTTTTTTACTTTCTTCCATTATTTTCCTCTCAGATTTTTCTTTCCTATAGTATATCCGAACCGCACTCACCTTATCCTTATCCGAAGTTACGAACCGCAGGCGGATCGCTCCTCTCTTCCTTTCCGATCTCCATCGCCGTAGCCAGGAAGTCTGACGTTGCTCCCCTCGGCTGATCTTTGTTGGCGCCCCTTCCTGCTCCTGCTCCTCCACTGCCACGCCGAGACCGCATATCTCTCGGCTATCCGCGTCTCTCTTCAAACTCCGACCACCGCACATATCGTTCCCGCCCCCGCCCACGCGCCGCAGCTTGGTCGCCCCTGCGCCCCACCCCCAACGCGTCGGCGCAGCCCGGCTCCTCGGCACCACGACGCCTATGCACCCGTGTAGCACTTGGAGGGCCGCGCCCACACGCCCTGGCCCGGCGATTCCTTCTCAATGCCCCGGGGCTGCACACGCGCTTGCCTTGGCGGCATCTACTCCTCCGTGCCGGCGACAACGCCTGCCTTCCCGCGCACACCCGTGATCCGTTGAGGGGCAAACTCGCCCAGGGTGCACACATCTACACAGGAGCAGAGGCTGCAATATATATCCTCTCTATATTGTTCTCTGATTTTGATCTCTATGAATTGGGTTGTAATTAGAGGTGATTTCTAGTTGGAAAAAAGAGCGAATCCCTTCTCGATTCGATTTGCATTTGCAGTTCGTTTCCAACTTGATTTGCAGTTCTTACGGACTTCTTCCTTCCCTTCTGTGCGTTTCTTTGCTTTATTATTTATTATTACTCTCCGTGGGTAGCATGCAGATTAGTTAGGAAGAGCGAATCCCTTTCTCGATTCGATTTGCAGTTCGTTTTCGACTTAATTTGAAGTTCTTACGGACTTCTTCCTTTCTTATAGACTTCTTCCTTCCCTTTTCCTTTTTCTTTGCTTTATTATTACTTTGCGAGGGCAGCATGCAGATTAGTTGGAGGCCAGACGAAAAAAAATCCAGACCAAAAAATCGGCTGCAGATTAGTTGGAGGCCAGACGAAAAAAAAATCCAGACCAAAAAATCGGCTGAAATTTTGCCTCTTTAGTATTAGGTAGAGATAAGCAAAAAAACTTGTCTACTGCAGCTGTCCCCATAATTACCTCTGATATTCTGTCAGATGTCAACCTCAAGCATTCTGTTAGAGCATACAGGTATTATTCTCAACTTTTTGGTTTATATTTAGCCTTATTAAATATAGACAAAGATTATGATGACACCATTTTCCTTCGGTTAATCTTCAGCTTACAGATTTCTTAATGGTTGCTCAATTGAATAGATAACAAAGAAAAATTTTCTATCCAGTTTCAGGCTATGGAACTGTTCATCTCTTCTGTTTTGAGGCATGATGGAGTGATGCCTGCAGGGTAGTGGACACCAAGTTGGGAGTAGCAGGGGTAGCGGTGCAGGTTATGGCCTGCAACCCCGAAAGTGTACCACCAAGTACTGGTACTTAGGCGAGCCAAATGATTGGTAGGTCACTACTAATGCATCAATGACACTAGATGGTACAGATTCGACAGTCCACCGACCACCCTGTTCGCTGGATGGTTTCTGGCTGGCTGGTTCTGGCTGTTGTGAGAGAAAAACACTGCTGAATGGCTGGCTGATAAGCACTGATAAGCACAAGCGAACAGGCTGGCGCTCGCGCACCGGGACCAAAATCAGCGAGTGATTCTCTATGCCTTTTCTCCACAAACTTCTCAGGAGTTTAATTTTTCTTCATGAAATGTTGCCATGCGAACTTCTTTGAAAAAAATTCTATTTATGAGAATTTTTACATAGAACCTATACATAGTTTTTCGTTATTCAACTTATTGGGAAAAAACCTTTTTGGGCACTCTTGTACATCTATGTTTTCCGTTACCCTTGCATTCACAGAATCAAACAGAATCACAGAATCAATGTCGAAATGTCCGATACAGAGAATCAAAGTCCAAATGTCCGATACATTCACAGTCCAACAGAGATATCGAACTCCAAACTCCAAAGCCAACAGATAACAGAAATAACCAAAATGAGCTGTTCAGTGTAATGTTGCCTCATTAAAAACCTTTCTAGGTAAAACTCACTTTTGTGAGAAACCCTAGAAAGAAAAAAAGAGTACAGTCAACTCTTAATTAAGTCTTACAAACCATTGTTCAAATGATAGACAAGTCTTTCACAGTCAAACTCACTCTTTCACAGCCACAGATCACACTCTCAAGAGTAAGTCTCAACCTCACTAAGTACCAGGAGCACCACCAGCAGCTTCATATTCATCAAGGTACAAGTTTTGGAATGAGTCTTCCACCTCTTGGTTGTCAACAGCATGATGTTTCCTTTTTTCTCCTAACTCCCAGTCCTTTATGCAGGTCAGCATCTCCACAGTCTCTGGTGACAAGCGTCGCCGCCGTTCCTCAATTATCCTACCTGTCAAACTGAAACAAGACTCCGAAGAGACAGTAGATACAAGAACTGATATGATATCTCTAGCCATTATAGATAGGATTGGAAATGTTAGCTTGTGGTCACGTCATCACAGAAGTAGGTCAAAATCATCCTCATAAGAAGTGATATTGTCATTGTCTAAGTAAGCTGAGAGCTCACAAACAGCAGAAGTAGATGAAGATAAAGTGGCAGGGAGAGGGGAAGGACTAACAACACCTGATCCACGGCCAAAGATTCTTCCTCATGCCTACTTTTTCTTACTTGTATGATGTGATGGTTGTGCAACCCTTTGAGACCTAACTGCATTAAACTTGCTCTCATATTTGTTAAACAGTTTATACAAATCAGTTTTGACATCAGCATAGTATGAACTATACTCAGAACCAGTATATTCCCCAAGTAATTGCAGCACATTAAAGAAACCTCTCATCTTAGCTCTAGGATCAAGAATGAATGCATATGAATATAATAGAGGTATGTCCTGCTAATATTTAAGGAATTTAAGCTTCATAGAATATACAATAGCTCTCATATTTTGATATTTTTTCACATGAATGCAAATGAGAAGCAATCTCTAGGATATGGTGCAGAACAAGTGGACTTGTAGGATAATAAACACCAGACAGAACAACAGTGGAGTCATAGAAGAGTTCCAGGAACTCCAATAACTTAGCAAAATACCAATGATTTGTAGTCAATAATTGTGAACCATAATGAGAATTAATAAACACAGAAAAGATATTTTTGTATGGAAGCAAGTGTTTAAGCATTAGGTAAGTAGAATTCCATCTAACATTCATATCCAAGCCAAACTTTCTAGGTCTAACACCCTTAGCATTACAGTATTCCTTAAACAATGCAATTATTTGATTAGAGGAATTTAAGAAGTTAATTATAGTTCTAAAATCTTCTGTGTAAGGTTTCAACCTCTTTAATCCAAATTTTACAATGAGATTAATGATATGATAAGCACAACGTTGATGTACAAGACTATACTTACAGTTACTAGGATCCAAAGGATCAAGTGAAGGATTAGGACCCAAGTAACCAACAAATAGAGGTGTCAAAGTGTTCATAGCCTTAGCATTAGAAGAAGCATTGTCAAGAGTGACAGAGAAAATCTTATCAACCAGACAATACTCCTCAACCACAACAGCAATTTTTTCAGCAATGTTTTCACCAGAATGTTTAACTTCAATCAGCCTAAGACCAATAACCCTTTCTGTAACTCCCAATCAACATTCACATAGTGAGCAACAATACTAATATAGTCCTCCTTAGCATTACCAGACCAAATGTCTGAAGTCAAAGCAACAGAAGCAGCAGTAGGCAACACAAAATTCTTAAGCATATCACGGCGTTCAGTAAACAGCTTACCAAGTCTGTCTAGAAACCTTGACAAACCTAGGGTTATGAGCAAGAACAATGTAATCCTCCCAGGCCTGTGTCTTACCTATACCTAATGGAAGGTCAAACCTAGCAATCAACCAACACAACTCAGATCGAGCAACAGCAGGATTGTAGTCCCAGTTATGCACAGATCCATCAGGATTGAAAGAAAGCCTAAGCTGAACCCTAGCAACGTGATCAGCCTTTTCCCTACAAGATTTCTGGTGCCTAATCAAATGGCCAGTGCCAGCAGAAGATCTAGCAGATAATTTACTCTTACACATTTTACAGATAGCAGCAGTACGAATCTTTGAACCATTCACAGTCTCATAGATCTCATTAAAATCAACATAGACACCAGATTTACGCTTACCAAGAGATGAGATACCATTTGTGCTGTTGGAGCCGACCGGCGTCCCTGTCGCCGTCGCCGATGGCGCCGACGCCGCCCCTCCACCACCGTCGTCACTGTCCAGATCGATCGGAGTAGAGCCACTACCGACATCGATACCCAACAACGCAGCAACGTCGTCACAGATGTCGTCGTCGTCCTCGGGGACCAGCCCTGCCGCGATCAGGTCATCGTTGCTGGTGAGTGGATAGACGACATCATCGTCATCCGCCATGGCGACCTTGACCGCGGACGACTGATCTCCAGCACCGTTCCTCAACGGTGCACGTGGTTGCCGTGCCCGGTCTATGCCACAAGAAGAGGACGGGGCATCGGCAACCGACCTGCGCGGAGGAGAAAAACAGAGAGTTAGAGAGATAGAGATCCAGATCCAGGGTCAGTCACTCGGTCTCAGAGACACAAGAAGATAGATCTAGGGTTAGGGTTAGGGTTAGGGTTCGTGCACTACCTACGCAACCGGAGCCCGGTGCTTGAGATGACGAGGGCCACCCAGAGGAGTGACACCAATTAGAAACGACGGCGAACGACGGAGGAGGGACAGACGGGAACACGGTCATGAACTCACATAGTTCACCGAGAGCGAGAGGTCAAGAGGAGAGAGGGAGAAGGGAGGAGAGTGGAGTCAGGGTCAGACAGGCGGATTGAGGTCACCGGAGTCGGGGACGATGGACGAGATCACGAGAGAGAGCTCAGATTGCACCGCGGCGAGCGACGGAGATTAGGGTTAGGGTTGGGAGCGGACTGCGGAGCGGGCAAGGCCGCGAGGGCAAGGGGCGACTGGGTGAGTGGGGAGCGGGCGAGGCGAGCGAGGCCGAGGCTCCCCGCTTGGGCGCGGGGCAGGCCAGGCCGCCACCGGGCCGTGCCGTGCCGGCCCATGTGCCTGTGGTAAGGCCCAGGCACGGCCTGCTCCTCCGGGCCATGCCAGCCCAGGCCTGCTCGTCGTCGGGCCGGGCCGAGCTTGGGCCGGGCAAAAAAAGGGCCTTGGGCCGGGCCGACGGGCTCGGGCTGCATGGCCATCTATGATTCCTGCTTCTTGCCGTCTCCTCCTCCCTCTCGCAACCCTAGACAACCCATACCCCACCAACCACTGGATCAGGAATCGGCATCACTGGGCGCACGAGACCAAGGATTTCGTTTGCAATCCTAGGACTCCCATGTCGGTATTCTTCCTCTGTTCTCTATATATGTCTACAGATTTGTTGCGGATCAGTGTATGATCCGTGCTCGTGTTAGGATTATGTTCAGCTCTCCTTTTCATTTCTATACATTTCGTGATGAGGGATAGAGAAATTCGTGTGGATGTTATTCTATTGCCACGAGCGGTTTCCTCCATCCGAAGTGTCTCCCGAATCCCGATTGGGTTCGTTCCTCACGGTCACGGACCGCTGTTTGAAAGGCAAAATTATAAATCACTTGCGTAATGTGTAATGTAATTGCCCGTTTTGCCACTCAGCGTATCAGCGGCAACTAAAATCATTAGATGCTAGTGTCCTACATAAGTGCTTTAAGACAACGAATTTCAACCAAAATCTCCAGAGTGCTTGATTTGTTGCATATGGTGTGATCAGTGTTCATGTTAATCCCAATAGACTCAACTCTGTTTCTTTTCCCTTTTTTCGGTTGTGAACCGAGATATGGGAAATTTAGTTTTGTCAACCTTGAGTTTACCAAGATGAATGAGTTCAGCATTCCATGGTGTCATTTAATAGGGCAACGATGTGTGATTGTATACTCAAGGCACAGCTGCCATAAGTCAGAGCTTGCATTAAGTATGCCACGTGTAATTTGATTGCTTAATGCTTCTTAAGTTGTCCAAGTGTTTTGTTCGTTGATTTCAGAACTTCAGATCAGACAGCTTTAACAGTTCAACAAATTGGAACTTTCATATGAAACACAAATTGTTTAATCAGTTTTCATAAAGAATTTCTCAATCTTGGGAATTTTATCTGAAACTGTTTCCAGTTTACATATTTGGTTTAATTTACAATTTGAGACTTTCTTGATCTTTTTTTACAAGAAAAAAGAGGAGAATGTCCAGGAGCTTAATTTCAACCTGTCACCCTGATAGATTCTGAGTTTCATACTTGCACCTATTACTTATTGAGTGAGCAGTGTACTCAGTAGTTTCCATGTTTTGTACAAGAAATGCCCCTTTTCTTGGATTATGCTTGAAACATTTGAAAACAGTTCTTTTCCTTCATCCCATGTGGTCTTTTTTAACAGCTTGGTTTATCTTCTGCCAGGGCGGACGCTGAACCTGTTGATCAGAAGAATTGCCTTGAGGAAAGTTGCAAGCCACAATGTGTAAAATCATTGTATGATTATGAGGTGGGCATACAGTTCTCTTAATGAAAAGAAGGTTGATTCAGTAATTCCATTCACAGGGTGAAGACTATATTTGCTAATTTAACATTGTTCCTGTGCATCACTTCATGGCTATAATGCAAATTTTTATTTAAAATATTGTCATAACATACAAGTTTCAAGTCTGGCCTAACACGCTATAACTTGTGCAATCATATCCTTTTACCATCTGTATTTCCTGGCCTTCTTTTTATCTTTTTCTTTTTAACACAGTCCACTTCAGTTGTGTAGTCGTCCTATGGGAAGCTTATTAGGATTTAGGGCTTTCTGTTATCTTGTTGTCAGCAGTATGGCACAGAGTCAAGTGGATGTGGCATGGGATTCTGAATGTTATATAACCATATAAACATGCTATTTGAATTCATGAGAGAAGATATGGATCTGATTACCAATTTATGTGCAAGTTTCTTTTTTTTATCTCATTCTTCTATAGCTGAAACACTGAACTTGAATTTCTAAGGCGCTACGAGCATTGGCAAGCCTAATCTTGATGTTCTTGTGAAACATGTTTCCATGTTAAGCTTGTGTGCTTAGTGTTAACTATCCTGTGCACAGAGATGCGTCAAGAGAGTCGAGAACGATGGAAGTGGTCAGAAGCACTGCACTGGCCAATATTTCGACTACTGGTCATGCGTCGACAAGTGTGTAGGTAGCACTTGTGCGTTGGATAGTTATGAATTAACATCCTTCACTCTTGATCATCCTAATCATCATTTGTGCATCAAATTTGTGTTACAGGTTGCACCAAAGCTCTTTGACAAACTGAAATAATGATGCAATGTGACTTCAAGGTGTGATCTCTTTCAGGAATCCAAATAGCTCCAATAAATCCATCCCCTGGCCTCTGGATCTTATTTGCTGAACCTGTAACAGCTAACAGGAAGCCATTTGATTCATTTTGCTAAACTGTTTGAGCGGGGCATGAAAACAGTACTGCTCTGGCGGAGATTCTTTCAGTGCTTGTATTGAAAGTTTGAAATCATTATCTCGTTTTTATAATTCGTGCATGTGGCTTGGATCCCCTTAAAAGTATCATTGGCTTACCTCCTTAGCATGCGTTCATTAGTCTGTATACACTATCAAAATAGCGCTCAAGTTTATTTAATCCGTTTGATCTTTCACAAATCTGCTAGACATAGGACTTCTGGATTACCCGCAAACAATCACTAAGGCAAGTTACTTGAACCCCTATTGGACATGTCAAATGGCGCTGCACGCTTGCTTGTTGCAAAAAAGAAGGCATTCAATCCTGAGAGTTGAGACGCACAGAAATACATTGCAGCAGCATCGCTTCAGGTTCTCACCAAAACTGGGAGGGAGTGGTGCTTCTACCACTAGAGTTGAACACACCAGTGTAAATCTTCCGAAAGCAACCTAATGCGAATTGAGCATTGCGCCTTATTGGAATGGCAGATAATGCTAGACATGGCAGCTACTGGGGCAATACATGAAAAACATCCACCCGCGTTGTGGCGGTAAATTCTCAGCCGTTGTCATAATAGGTAGCCCAAGCGCTCGAGCCAATTTCCTCTATGTAAGAACAATGAGGTGACCATAAAAAATAGGCCCCAAGAAGATTGTTCAAATGTATACAAAAGCAAAACCAACCAGGGAAAAAAATTGATATGCTACATTCATAATTAGCGACTTCAATCCTAAATATGGCAAATCACTGAATTGAGAAAAATGTCAGGTATGTGCATGGGGGTTAATCTTTTGTGTTCGAGTTATTTGATGGATCTTGGACCGTCTTTCCTGAAGTTCCCTGTCCAAAGGGCAGAGAATATTCCAGTGTTAATATGATAGTATAACTCTATAGAATATGGTTTGGTAGGGTTTCCTTCTCTAAGGCGTTAAATATGGGAGTTTGGAAATACCTGAACGTGTGCCAAAAGATCCTCTAGTTCGTCTAAAATGTCCGAGAAAGCTGGCCGGTTGGATGGATCTGCTTCCCAACATCTCTGCATTAAGTCCAATAGCTTTGGATGCGTCTTTTTTGGAAGTCCTGGGCGCAATCCCTGGTATGACAGTACATTTAGCGCATTTCACAGAGCATATTAGATGCTATAACACCTACTCTTTCTTACCCACCTGTCTCACACCTACAGCAGCTTGGAGAGGGGTCATGGTATCATATGGGATCTGGGAACACCAAAGATCGAAAATTGTCAAGATCCAGCAATTGCAATAATAACTAACCTATAACCATACAAAAAAGAGTAACAATACCTTAGACGTTATCAGCTCCCAGAGAACAATAGCAAAGCTGAACACATCTGCTTTGTTATCATAGGGTTGATGATTTATAACCTACGATGTGGCACCAAAGATTTATCAGAAAGGTATTTAATATTTTATCTCTCTTTACTAGTTACTATAAGTTGTAAATATACGATCTTTTCATAGATCCATTGTAATCTTGAAATCCTACAAAAATGGAAACAGAAACTTTAGTCACTGTCTCCATATCTGTTTACTTGTAAGCTTCACTGGGTATACCTTATATACCAAATTTGGGCAACCCTCTCAACAATTAATAGAACGATTCAAAAGGTTCTATCAGCAGCTTGCTCGTAAAACTACCAACATGGGTAAGGTCTAAGTTTCTATGTCAAAGTTTTAATATGCAATCACACACCGATATGAAAAGCTTCTATCAGCAGCTTGCTTCTGAAACTACCAATATTCATAAGGTCTGAGTTTCTATATCACGAAAATTTTGGTATACAATCACACTGTTCCAGCAAATAGAGCTGTACCTCAGGCGCCATCCATCTGTACGTTCCAGTTTCAGCTGTCATGATACCTCCTTGATCCTGGAACCGAGCTACACCAAAATCAGCCACTTTCACAACCTAGAGAAACAAACAAAATCATTGATCAGTTGGAGTAATATTTGTCAATTAACATTATTTGTACTGTATGACGCATGGCCTCAAGCTCTAATATAGACAATACACACAAATAAAGACAATAAATCCTTGATTTTACTACCGGTATTCTTTTCATCTCATTTTCTCTTACAAATGAAGTGTAAATAGCTAAATGGCACATACATGATCTTTGTCCATTAGAAGGTTGGCAGTCTTCAAGTCTCTATGGATGATACCCCTTTCATGCAAGTAGCACATCCCTCGGCATACATCAACGGCAAACTTCAACAGAGTCGTGAGGTTTAGAACATTATGCTGCTTGTGCACAAAGTCATACAGGCTTCCTCCAGACATGTATTCTGCAAGGTAATTAAAAAAAGGTTAAAAGAGTATTACAAGAGGAAAATGCTAAAACCTACAACATCTGTTAAGACGCAATGTTATAAAAACATTTTCAGCAGGTAACTAGCAATCCCAGAAGGCTGAACTTATAACAGGCCAGTACTATGAACAAGTAGGGCTTTGCATTGCACATATTCGGGTCAGATTTTCTGTACGACAAATAGTTCTTTGTAGTTTCTACTAGCCATCAGATGCTACCAAAAATCTCACCTGTAATTACGCAAAATTGTGGTGGTTTTGTGCATGCACCAATGAATCGCACAACATTTGCATGGTGAACTTCTCTGAAAAATGTGGAAGGTGAAGGCAAATCATACACCATTAAATTATTTCAACCAATTGCAAGTAGGATATAGGATATTCAACTACATCACAAAAGTCACAAGTGATCCCACAAATATTAGATACCTTAGTATATATACTTCTTGCGTAAACTCGTTCCAAACATTCTTATTCAAATGCTCAGCTCTTAGAACTTTAACAGCTACATCCTCACCAAGGTAAGTCCCATGATACCTTCAAATAAGCATAACACAATAAGAAAGCACTATTGAATACAGCAGCTAAGTCATCAGAAGTATAAACTGGACTCACAAGTCCCCACAAGAACCAGAAGCAATTATCCCTCCCATCTTCAGAAGTCGTTTGTCGATTTCCCATTCACCACCTTTAACTTGGAAGGGCAGTGTTCTTTCAGCTGCTGAGGAATGAGATGAACCAGACCATGAACCCTGCGTGAGAAGGCTCAAGACAAAGTTTTATTAGTTTTGGGTAATGGAACCCTACAAACCAAATCCTGCATAAACAAAAAGTAAAACAGAACTTGTCCGCCTAATACACAATCGTAATTTGTATCTGTATATGAACAGAAATTACCTCATTTCTTAAAATGGATGCTTCAAGTGCTTTGTGCAAACCATCAGTGTCCTGATAGTAAAATTGTGAGTTAGCATTACTGGAGGGGCAAGTAAAAAATATGGATACTTACTCCTGCCATTTTACAAAGTAAGTCTTATTACCCCTACCCGGGAGTCATTGTTTCCAAATAAATCCAGAGAAGAAAACAAGGCTGCAGTTAATGCTACTTTGCCACTCACTAACCCATTCTAACAGTGTGAAAGAGCATAGGTAAATGTAGTTAATAGGGGTACATGTGGTCATTTTCCATCAAACTTTCATTAGATGAGCCTTAGAGCCTCCCTGGGCCTGCTTACACAGTGGTTGACCACTAGGCTAGATTCATATATAACTAGAAAACAATCTCAGGTTCATTCAGAGTTCTTCAACCCCCCCCCCCCCCCCCCAAAAAAAAAAAAAAAAAAAAAGAGGAGGATTGATTCAGAGATTGATGATGAATCACGATATTTTCGCAAAGTTGTGCACACTCAATGCAAAACAACAAGACAATTGTGGTAATCTCTATCAAGTATGTTGGATGATTCCTTGACTCAATCCTAGTTCTGTTTATCTACAGAATACAAATGATGTGTGGACCATAAGATACCGATTAAGATGGTTAAGTGGAGCAGATTTCAGATTGAACCTCTTGCATCCCTACAGCTAACTGATCTTGTGCAACACAACTTAATATGGATGTTAAGTTGCTTCTATATGCATGTATTAAACAAGGTACTGCAGGCCTCAAAAAAGTTTCTACAAAATTTATAGGTAGGATATTAGGAAGGATTAGTGCTTCATGAAGAAATTGCAGACGTGTAAATGGGTTATTTCATGAGGCTTGTTGCTTCACATACATGTAACTGCACATGCTAGATAATTTACTAGCACCAGAATAAACTATACCAATTAAACGTGCATCGGTGAACATTGTTAAGGGTGCCCTCACTCAAGATGAATTTATTACTAGCAACTTGCATTGCTAAGAAAGACATCCTTTAATTCTCAAGCAAGTTGGGGGAAGGTTAAGTCTAAGAACAACCACAATGTATTGATCTCAACAATTCAACTAATGCCATGATAAAGGTCTAACATATTACCTCAATGGGCCAGCCATCAACTACAAAAACATCAAGAGAATAGCCATCATGGGTAGAGAAAACGTGTGCTTCTCTGATGTTCAATCCAATGTCAGATAGTAATGCAGACAGCTGGCAAGAAATGTTTAGTTAGATGCTGTACTGTGAATAAAAGGTCCAATTATGTGCAATGTAGCGTGTACAATCCAATACATGCTTGAATGCAGAAAAATATCCTTTAGCAAGATAGAAATCAACCAGGAGTGCTCAAATTAGACTTCAGGATATCAATTATTCAAAAATTAAAAAAACTCGAGCATGACAACATTAGTGGTAAAGCTTTGTATATGGATTAGAAAAATGCTATAACATCTTGATATCTTAAATATGTATCAAAACTTGAGGATAATTTAATAGGTACACAAAATTGCTGACCTGACTAAGGAGCTTTGGCTTGTCAATTGTGGAGAAAACGACCTCATGAATGTGAGTATACGGTGTGTCCTGCCTGTGAAATGTACAGTCAAGATTAATACATTGAAAAATAAAGTTTTGTGTGAAACATTTGTCTTGGGCATATCATAGTTATTCATGCAATTGCAAATGCATGAGTTTTTTTTTGTACAGAATTAGGAACTACTTGAGATGAATTTCTTCAGGCATACAGGAGAGAAGTATATCTATTCTGCATCTGCTTGTTTATCTGATGCACAGACTACAGAAGTGAATGTGTGCTTTTCTACAGAGGTCAACAAGTTTGATCTGTGTGACTCACTAACTCCAAGCTCCAACATACATTAGTATTCAAAGGGTTGCAGCCTTCACAATATTTAGAAGGAAGGTACAGGAAACGGGCAACTATGTCGTACAAAGGCAGGCCATTGCTCACCAGGCCAAGTTAAATGTTGTGCCAGGGTTTTTGAGTTGCACCTTTTCGGAAAGATTCTCTAATTAACTAAAAGCTCCTTTTTTGGTGCACAGACAAAAACAAAACTAAAAGGACTTTGATCCTCCATGAATCCAGGAACATCAACTTGGCTGCAATATCTGGACTCTTAAAATGAGAAAGGAAATTTTATTTGTACCTCCTAATATTGCATACACTCACTACTTTTTTTGTGCATTCTATACCACGTCTGCTGGTTTCATTTCACATGCACATATATTACCCCCCCCCCCCCCCCCCCCCCCAACCCACCCCGGTTCGAAATTATACTTTAATTTGGCTTTATCCTAAATCAAATTTCTCACTTTGACAAACTTTTTTAAAAAATATACATCTACGAGTTCAAATAAATGCACTATCAAAACAATGAAACATATTTGATGGAGAATCTAATTTGATGTTGTAAATGTTTATGCATTTTTCTAAAAAAACTTGGTCATTAGAGAAGTTTGACCTAGGACAAAGCCAAAGTGAACTATAATTTAGAACGGATAGAGTACTCTAATAATTGCGTCACAAGTACCCTAGGACATAAAGATATTCTAATATATATAACCACTCAACCAGCGTGTGCAAGAATCATAACTTTAGTGAAGAGTGAAGGTAATGCAAGACAAGTGTTTTAGTACAGACTACAAAAAGGCAATGAGCCACATGTTACTATGTTACTAGCAATCTAGCATTCCATTTGCGGATCCTCAAAATCTTTCGAAGTAGCACATGTCATAGGCATCTACCTTACAGAGAGATCGTCACCATCATCATCCCCTTCTTCAGATGCATCGGAGTCATATGCTGGATCCATATCTTCAATCTTTGATCAAAGTTTAGAGTCAATTTGACAACTCCAATTTCTATTGCGATACTAAAGATAAGCAAGCATTAATGCACGGGAAACATTTAGCCTTGATAAGAGATGAAAGAAAAGGTAAAATCGCAATCTAATAGACCTCTCTTCCGAATCACTAGAATACTAGACGAACTAAACATTAAAGCATGATATGAATTGCCTGTAAAGAATAAAGATCTTTTATTATCTAAACAAAAAGAATATAAATAACATAAACAGAAAAGTTGGTAGCAAGCTGCTGGGCTCAAGCTCAAGGTAGGTTTCAGGCCCTGTATTGTACTTGTACGAATGATGTATCAGTCAAAGCCAGTCACTCTCTCCCTTGTTCACATTTTGCAAGATGTTATTAAGTGTACTGTAAATACATATTAGCAGTTTAGCACCAACAAAACAAGAAAACAAACTCAATTACCTATTAACTATCTTTTAGTTGAACTCTCACATAATCATCCATAAAAGATACCCTAACAGAAATTTGGCAAGTGGAACTCTTTCTCCTCCTATGGCAACTACTGTTTCTCAATCCAACTTATCCTTCACTTAACAAATATAGAACAAACTATCAAAATCCAATTGTAGCACAAGAGCTGAGTTATAGTTCTTACAACCAAGCATGTATTCAAATGGCACTAAATGGCTGCTGCAGAGAGCACTGTGCCCGTTCACAGTGAGGAATATGGCAACTGATTACTGGCACTACCATTTTTTTTCAGATATGCCTATACAGCAATCAGGCGACTTGAAGCCTACCCTTTTTTTCCATTGGATCTAAAATGGGTGTCTAAGATCAAACCTCTCTAACTATCCTGTGCACAGAGATGCGTCAAGAGAGTCGAGAACGATGGAAGTGGTCAGAAACACTGCACTGGCCAATATTTCGACTACTGGTCATGCGTCGACAAGTGTGTAAGGTAGCACTTGCTGCGTTGAATAGTTATGAATTAACATTCTTCACTCTTGATCATCATAATCATCATTTGTGCATCAAATTTGTGTTACAGGTTGCACCAAAGCTCTTTGACAAACTGAAATGATGATGGAATGCGACTTTGAAGTGTGATCTCTTTGAGGAACCCAAATAGCTCCAATAAATCCATCCCCTGGCCTCTGGATTTTATTTGCTGATCCTGTAACAGCTAACCGGAAGCCGTTTGATTCATTTTGCTAAACTGTTTGAGTGGGGCATGGAAACAGTACTGCTTTGGCGGAGATTCTTTCAGTGCTTGTATTGAAAGTTTGAAATCATTATCTCATTTTTGGAATTTGTGCATGTGGCTTGGATTGGATCAAAAGTATCATTGGCTCACCTCCTTAACATGCATTCATTAGTATGTACACTATCAAAATAGCGCTCAACTTTATTTAATCCGTTTGATCTTTCACAAATCTACTAGACATAGGATTTTTGGATTACCCGCAAACAATCACTAAGGCAAGTTACTTGAACCCCTGTTGGACATGTCAAATGACGCTGCACGTTTGCTTGTTGCAAAAAAGGTCAGTAATTTCTGAAGTGGATGAAGGCACCCAAACCCTAGAGTTACGCACAGCAATACATTGCAGCAGCATCGCTTACAGTTTCTCACCAAAACTGGGAGGGAGTGGTGCTTCTACCACTAGAGTTGAACACACCAGTGTACATCTTCGGAAAGCAACCTAATGCGAATTGAGCATTGCGCCTTATTGGAATGGCAGATGATGCTAGACATGGCAGCTACTGGGGCAATACATGAAAAACATCCACCCACGTCGTGGCGGTAAATTCTCAGCCGTTGTCATAATAGGTAGCCCTAAGCGCTCGAGCCAATTTCCTCTATGTAAGAACAATGAGGTGACCATAAAAAATAGGCCCCAAGAAGATTGTTCAAATGTACACAAAAGCAAAACCAACCAGGGGAAAAAAATTGATATGCTACATTCATAATTAGCTGACTTGAATCCTAAATATGGCAAATCACTGAATTGAGAAAAATGTCAGGTATGTGCATGGGGGTTAATCTTTCGTGTTCGAGTTATTTGATGGATCTTGGACCGTCTTTCCTGAAGTTCCCTGTCCAAAGGGCAGAGAACATTCCAGTGTTAATATGATAGTATAACTCTATAGAATATGGTTTGGTGGGGTTTCCTTCTCTAAGGCGTTAAATATGGGAGTTTGGAAATACCTGAACGTGTGCCAAAAGATCCTCTAGTTCGTCTAAAATGTCTGAGAAAGCAGGCCGGTTGGATGGATCTGCTTCCCAACATCTCTGCATTAAGTCCAATAGCTTTGGATGCGTCTTTTTTGGAAGTCCTGGGCGCAATCCCTGGTATGACAGTACATTTAGCACATTTCACAGAGCATATAAGATGCTACAACACCTACTCTTTCTTACCCACCTGTCTCACACCTACAGCCGCTTGGAGAGGGGTCATGGTATCATATGGGATCTGGGAACACCAGAGATCGAAAATTGTCAAGATCCAGCAATTGCAACTAATAACTAACCTATAACCATACAAAAAAGAGTAACAATACCTTAGACGTTATCAGCTCCCAGAGAACAATAGCAAAGCTGAACACATCTGCTTTGTTATCATAGGGCTGATGATTTATAACCTACGATGTGGCACCAAAGATTTATCAGAAAGGTATTTAATATTTTATCTCTCTTTACTAGTTACTATAAGTTGTAAATATACGATCTTTTCATAGATCCATTGTAATCTTGAAATCCTACAAAAATGGAAACAGAAACTTTAGTCAGCTGTCTCCATATCTGTTTACTTGTAAGCTTCACTGGGTATACCTTATATACCAAATTTGGGCAACCCTCTCAACAATTAATAGAACGATTCAAAAGGTTCTATCAGCAGCTTGCTCGTAAACTACCAACATGGGTAAGGTCTAAGTTTCTATGTCAAAGTTTTAATATGCAATCACACACCTGATACTGAAAAGCTTCTATCAGCAGCTTGCTTCTGAAACTACCAACATTCATAAGGTCTGAGTTTCTATATCACGAAAATTTTAGTATACAATCACACTGTTCCAGCAAATAGAGCCTGTACCTCAGGCGCCATCCATCTGTACGTTCCAGTTTCAGCTGTCATGATACCTCCTTGATCCTGGAACCGAGCTACACCAAAATCAGCCACTTTCACAACCTAGAGAAACAAACAAAATCATTGATCAGTTGGAGTAATATTTGTCAATTAACATTATTTGTACTGTATGACACATGGCCTCAAGCTCTAATATAGACAATACACACAAATAAAGACAATAAATCCTTGATTTTACTACCGGTATTCTTTTCATCTCATTTTCTCTTACGAATGAAGTGTAAATAGCTAAATGGCACATACATGATCTTTGTCCATTAGAAGGTTGGCAGTCTTCAAGTCTCTATGGATGATACCCCTTTCATGCAAGTAGCACATCCCTCGGCATACATCAACGGCAAACTTCAACAGAGTCGTGAGGTTTAGAACATTATGCTGCTTGTGCACAAAGTCATACAGGCTTCCTCCAGACATGTATTCTGCAAGGTAATTAAAAAAAGGTTAAAAGAGTATTACAAGAGGAAAATGCTAAAACCTACAACATCTGTTAAGACGCAAGGTTATAAAAACTATTTTCAGCAGGTAACTAGCAATCCCAGAAGGCTGAACTTATAACAGGCCAGTACTATGAACAAGTAGGGCTTTGCATTGCACATATTCGGGTCAGATTTTCTGTACGACAAATAGTTCTTTGTAGTTTCTACTAGCCATCAGATGCTACCAAAAATCTCACCTGTAATTACGCAAAATTGTGGTGGTTTTGTGCATGCACCAATGAATCGCACAACATTTGCATGGTGAACTTCTCTGAAAAAGTGTGGAAGGTGAAGGCAAATCATACACCATTAAATTATTTCAACCAATTGCAAGTAGGATATAGGATATTCAACTACATCACAAAAGTCACAAGTGATCCCACAAATATTAGATACCTTAGTATATATACTTCTTGCGTAAACTCGTTCCAAACATTCTTATTCAAATGCTCAGCTCTTAGAACTTTAACAGCTACATCCTCACCAAGGTAAGTCCCATGATACCTTCAAATAAGCATAAAGCACTACTAATAAGCAGCTAAGCACTATTGAATACAGCAGCTAAGTCATCAGAAGTATAAACTGGACTCACAAGTCCCCACAAGAACCAGAAGCAATTATCCCTCCCATCTTCAGAAGTCGTTTGTCGATTTCCCATTCACCACCTTTAACTTGGAAGGGCAGTGTTCTTTCAGCTGCTGAGGAATGAGATGAACCAGACCATGAACCCTGCGTGAGAAGGCTCAAGACAAAGTTTTATTAGTTTTGGGTAATGGAACCCTACAAACCAAATCCTGCATAAACAAAAAGTAAAACAGAACTTGTCCTGCCTAATACACAATCGTAATTTGTATCTGTATATGAACAGTAGAAATTACCTCATTTCTTAAAATGGATGCTTCAAGTGCTTTGTGCAAACCATCAGTGTCCTGATAGTAAAATTGTGAGTTAGCATTACTGGAGGGGCAAGTAAAAAATATGGATACTTACTCCTGCCATTTTACAAAGTAAGTCTTATTACCCCTACCCGGGAGTCATTGTTTCCAAATAAATCCAGAGAAGAAAACAAGGCTGCAGTTAATGCTACTTTGCCACTCACTAACCCATTCTAACAGTGTGAAAGAGCATAGGTAAATGTAGTTAATAGGGGTACATGTGGTCATTTTCCATCAAACTTTCATTAGATGAGCCTTAGAGCCTCCCTGGGCCTGCTTACACAGTGGTTGACCACTAGGCTAGATTCATATATAACTAGAAAACAATCTCAGGTTCATTCAGAGTTCTTCAACCCCCCCCCCCCCCCCCAAAAAAAAAAAAAAAAAAAAGAGGAGGATTGATTCAGAGATTGATGATGAATCACGATATTTTCGCAAAGTTGTGCACACTCAATGCAAAACAACAAGACAATTGTGGTAATCTCTATCAAGTATGTTGGATGATTCCTTGACTCAATCCTAGTTCTGTTTATCTACAGAATACAAATGATGTGTGGACCATAAGATACCGATTAAGATGGTTAAGTGGAGCAGATTTCAGATTGAACCTCTTGCATCCCTACAGCTAACTGATCTTGTGCAACACAACTTAATATGGATGTTAAGTTGCTTCTATATGCATGTATTAAACAAGGTACTGCAGGCCTCAAAAAAGTTTCTACAAAATTTATAGGTAGGATATTAGGAAGGATTAGTGCTTCATGAAGAAATTGCAGACGTGTAAATGGGTTATTTCATGAGGCTTGTTGCTTCACATACATGTAACTGCACATGCTAGATAATTTACTAGCACCAGAATAAACTATACCAATTAAACGTGCATCGGTGAACATTGTTAAGGGTGCCCTCACTCAAGATGAATTTATTACTGGCAACTTGCATTGCTAAGAAAGACAAATCCTTTAATTCTCAAGCAAGTTGGGGGAAGGTTAAGTCTAAGAACAACCACAATGTATTGATCTCAACAATTCAACTAATGCCATGATAAAGGTCTAACATATTACCTCAATGGGCCAGCCATCAACTACAAAAACATCAAGAGAATAGCCATCATGGGTAGAGAAAACGTGTGCTTCTCTGATGTTCAATCCAATGTCAGATAGTAATGCAGACAGCTGGCAAGAAATGTTTAGTTAGATGCTGTACTGTGAATAAAAGGTCCAATTATGTGCAATGTAGCGTGTACAATCCAATACATGCTTGAATGCAGAAAAATATCCTTTAGCAAGATAGAAATCAACCAGGAGTGCTCAAATTAGACTTCAGGATATCAATTATTCAAAATTAAAAAAACTCGAGCATGACAACATTAGTGGTAAAGCTTTGTATATGGATTAGAAAAATGCTATAACATCTTGATATCTTAAATATGTATCAAAACTTGAGGATAATTTAATAGGTACACAAAATTGCTGACCTGACTAAGGAGCTTTGGCTTGTCAATTGTGGAGAAAACGACCTCATGAATGTGAGTATACGGTGTGTCCTGCCTGTGAAATGTACAGTCAAGATTAATACATTGAAAAATAAAGTTTTGTGTGAAACATTTGTCTTGGGCATATCATAGTTATTCATGCAATTGCAAATGCATGAGTTTTTTTTTGTACAGAATTAGGAACTACTTGAGATGAATTTCTTCAGGCATACAGGAGAGAAGTATATCTATTCTGCATCTGCTTGTTTATCTGATGCACAGACTACAGAAGTGAATGTGTGCTTTTCTACAGAGGTCAACAAGTTTGATCTGTGTGACTCACTAACTCCAAGCTCCAACATACATTAGTATTCAAAGGGTTGCAGCCTTCACAATATTTAGAAGGAAGGTACAGGAAACGGGCAACTATGTCGTACAAAGGCAGGCCATTGCTCACCAGGCCAAGTTAAATGTTGTGCCAGGGTTTTTGAGTTGCACCTTTTCGGAAAGATTCTCTAATTAACTAAAAGCTCCTTTTTTGGTGCACAGACAAAAACAAAACTAAAAGGACTTTGATCCTCCATGAATCCAGGAACATCAACTTGGCTGCAATATCTGGACTCTTAAAATGAGAAAGGAAATTTTATTTGTACCTCCTAATATTGCATACACTCACTACTTTTTTGTGCATTCTATACCACGTCTGCTGGTTTCATTTCACATGCACATATATTACCCCCCCCCCCCCCCCCCCCCCCCCCCAACCCACCCCGGTTCGAAATTATACTTTAATTTGGCTTTATCCTAAATCAAATTTCTCACTTTGACAAACTTTTTTAAAAATATACATCTACGAGTTCAAATAAATGCACTATCAAAACAATGAAACATATTTGATGGAGAATCTAATTTGATGTTGTAAATGTTTATGCATTTTTCTAAAAAAACTTGGTCATTAGAGAAGTTTGACCTAGGACAAAGCCAAAGTGAACTATAATTTAGAACGGATAGAGTACTCTAATAATTGCGTCACAAGTACCCTAGGACATAAAGATATTCTAATATATATAACCACTCAACCAGCGTGTGCAAGAATCATAACTTTAGTGAAGAGTGAAGGTAATGCAAGACAAGTGTTTTAGTACAGACTACAAAAAGGCAATGAGCCACATGTTACTATGTTACTAGCAATCTAGCATTCCATTTGCGGATCCTCAAAATCTTTCGAAGTAGCACATGTCATAGGCATCTACCTTACAGAGAGATCGTCACCATCATCATCCCCTTCTTCAGATGCATCGGAGTCATATGCTGGATCCATATCTTCAATCTTTGATCAAAGTTTAGAGTCAATTTGACAACTCCAATTTCTATTGCGATACTAAAGATAAGCAAGCATTAATGCACGGGAAACATTTAGCCTTGATAAGAGATGAAAGAAAAGGTAAAATCGCAATCTAATAGACCTCTCTTCCGAATCACTAGAATACTAGACGAACTAAACATTAAAGCATGATATGAATTGCCTGTAAAGAATAAAGATCTTTTATTATCTAAACAAAAAGAATATAAATAACATAAACAGAAAAGTTGGTAGCAAGCTGCTGGGCTCAAGCTCAAGGTAGGTTTCAGGCCCTGTATTGTACTTGTACGAATGATGTATCAGTCAAAGCCAGTCACTCTCTCCCTTGTTCACATTTTGCAAGATGTTATTAAGTGTACTGTAAATACATATTAGCAGTTTAGCACCAACAAAACAAGAAAACAAACTCAATTACCTATTAACTATCTTTTAGTTGAACTCTCACATAATCATCCATAAAAGATACCCTAACAGAAATTTGGCAAGTGGAACTCTTTCTCCTCCTATGGCAACTACTGTTTCTCAATCCAACTTATCCTTCACTTAACAAATATAGAACAAACTATCAAAATCCAATTGTAGCACAAGAGCTGAGTTATAGTTCTTACAACCAAGCATGTATTCAAATGGCACTAAATGGCTGCTGCAGAGAGCACTGTGCCCGTTCACAGTGAGGAATATGGCAACTGATTACTGGCACTACCATTTTTTTTCAGATATGCCTATACAGCAATCAGGCGACTTGAAGCCTACCCTTTTTTTCCATTGGATCTAAAATGGGTGTCTAAGATCAAACCTCTCTCCCTTATCTCCTTCCTATTCCTATCCCAGCTCGCTATCACTACCACAAGCGCCGCCCCCCCCCCCCCCCCCCCCCCCCCCCCCCCCCCACCCCAGCGCCTTCTACAGGAAATCCGACCAAGCTCATCCACCAAACAGGCTTCCTGCCTGCCTCTCCACTGAGACCATCTCTAAATAATTGAAGGTTGATGCACCACCTCCTCCACACCAACCGCCATCCTCCACCACGGCAAGCGGCACCCCCGCTGGTCGTCGCCTTGCTATACTGTCCAGCTCTAGGCGAGAAGCTCCCCGCAGTCCCTTAAGCTCGGAGGCCACAGGTAAGGTACAAACCCCCAGCCCCTGAACCCTAACCTCAAAGGGGCTGAGGAAGACGCCGTTGTGGCATTCATTGATTGGATGAAAAAAAAAAACGAGTGAGGGGAGGCTTCAAATCACTTGAGTGAGGTTTACCTTTCCTGTTCTTTTTCCAAACTAAACTTCGGTAACAATAAAATAAATTGAAACCACTAGCCACTAAAAGTAGCTACTGCAATCATATAGCACATATTAGTTTATTGCAGAACTTTACAAACTCTAAACCAACATATTGAAGAGCTTTACCCTCAAGAAACGGACATAGAATGCAGGGCGCCTATCAGGATCCTTGGCTTCCGCCAACACGTTCTGGTGGACCAAGACATCGGCTGCTTTGTCAACATTGATATCCAGCTGATAGCTACGGTATGAGAAAACAAAAGAAAAACCAATGTTAGCTTCATGATTATACAAGTAAGACAACGGAAGAATTAATTAACTGTCCTATAGGAATTCTAATACCAAAACAGAGACTGCAGCTACCAGCTTCCTTCAAATATCATAAAAGTGAACTACTCCACACACGGAGCAGAGGCAAACTACAAGACTAAGGGATAAGACTCTGACTATGTGCTCAATACAAGATAACTACAAGACTAAGGGCTAGTATGCAATTGTTACGCCACACTGCGCTCTGGTACATATTTGTTTGTAAGAATATTCGCTAACTTGAGAATTTTGCTGCTATCGGTCTAAAAGAGACGCTTCGGAATTTACTTTTTATATAGGTATAAGACAATAACTCAGAACGAGGATGAAACTTGAAAGCTTTCCTTTTTTCCAGACGGGTGTGAGCCAGCAGATGATTCTAAGAAACCCTGTTCACTCCATTTACTTCTAAATTTAGCTTAATCACAGAGCACACCAGATCAAAATCGAGCCAGACATGGCTGCTAGAAACCGTTCCAACATCACAGTAGTGTAGAATTGTAAATCCATCGAGTCCTGAAGCAAACAGTACCGAGTCAACTCCGATTCCATCGCCGAGTCAAACAACGGTCTCTTAGCACATCAAGCACGGAAGCACCAGTTGGTCAAACATAAACATGCTACAAAAATTCACCCTTAAACGAAGCTCACCACCAAACTTCGCGATTCCCACACCCAAAAGCTCAAAGCCGAAACAAGCACGCTACCCTCCTTGACCGAAACAATGACTTCCACAACCGGAGGGGGCTCTAAAGTCTAAACCACGGGAGGCAAGCCTAAGATGCGGCAGGCGAGTGTGGTAATGGATCAGCACCTGTGCGGGAGACGCCCGAAATGGGCGGCGAGCCTGTCGCGGAAGTCGGGGTCGGACGCCTCCGCGTGGCCGTCGGCGACGAGGCGCTCGAGCACCTGAGCGCAGATGTCGCGGGCGCCTCCGCCACTCCCGCCTCCGGAGCTGGCGGGCGCTGGTGGGGCAGCGTACTCGCGCGGCGGGGACGAGCTCTCCCCGACGCCCTCCTCGACGGGCCCACCCTGCTCCGCCGCCACCATCCCCCGCCCTGCTCCGCCTCCCCCCACGCCGCGCCGCACCGCGCGTCACCTGCCCCGCATCGCCGCCCCTCGCGCCTCCTTAGCTTCGCCTCGCCCACCCGCCAGCTCGCTCGCTCGCTCGCTCCAGTCGCGTGTTCTAGAAGCTTCGCGCCGGGCGCTGGGCGCTCTTCTGGGCAGCAGTCGAAGGCGAGAAGGATAGGAGTGTTCGGCTGGCGTCATCAGCCGCTCGCTGGCTTATAAGCAGGGTACGGTATTTTTGTGTTTCGAAAAAATTAGGCATACAAATCAGCACTCGCGGCTTTACAGTCAACCTGATCAAGCCAGAAGAGAGTGGAGCTTTTAACGAGCGAGGTATGATGAAGAGAATAGAGGGTCGTCATTATAAAAGTTCATAATTATTTTTAAGTTATTAAAAAATTTGAGTGGTTACATGTGCTATTGCTCAAAAAAATTTTACCCTCTCATTCCGTCCGTCCTTCGTCGGCTTTTTACCGTTTGACAGTTCTGATGTGTGGGTCTATAGGGTGGGCCAACGACATGCTGAGGGTGAGGTGGCCATGCACGGAGAGGCTGCCGGCGTGCTTGGAAGCCACGCAATGGACATTAGTGGCACTAGAGGAACGACGAACTTTTGTATGGCTTTTAGAACTAAGGGTATTTTAGACTTTTTTCACGGTAGTTTAACACCTTTAGAGATAAAAAGTGGACGGAATGGCATTGAGGATAAAAAAGTTCCGACCAGTGACATCTGTGACCTTATAAATTTTTTAATAACTTATATGTAATTATAAACTTTTATAATGACACACAGATAAAAGCAAGAGAATATGAGGCTGTTCTAGGGGCAAACACGTCTTTTCACATGGGAGCTCGGGGACGAGAATGTGTCGGGCCAAGGGGGCCTCGATGCGAAAATGGGGTCTGCCTGTGCGCAGTGGGCGTCGTCCTCGCCGTTGGGAGCCCGTGTGGGGCCCTGGTGTCAGTGAGAGGAAAACGGTGGACGTGGTGTACGGAGGGCACTAGTTGCGCGGACAGGGATGTGGGTTTTCTGCAGGGGATGCTGCTACGTGCACGCCACGAAGTTGTCTTTGAAGGTTTTCTGGTGGGCCCGCGCTTCTTTTAGTAGCAATGATGATTCATGGCGTGAAATGGGCTAAGAACAGCGATTGGAAGGGATCATTAAGTAGTGCCGCCACTCTAATGGTACTAGGGTTATATATTTATTTAGTGTCAAGTTGATCAAGCCACAATAGTTCTAATCTCCAAGAACGCTGGGTCTTGGTTGTTGAGTCGTTGTCATAGCTTGCTTATCTTAAGTTTATATATAACCAAGGGATTTGCACATACATGTTCGCTTCTACTTAAAGCCAGCATTGTTCGTCTAAACGGTCGTTTAGCTCGTTTACACTACCGTTTAAACGCTACACGGTGGTACACCATTTTTATTTAATTGGTTGTTTTAACCGTTTAAACGGCCGTTTTTTCCGTTTAAACACCTGTTTTGCCCGAATAATAGGTTAAACGGTAGGTGAACGACTATTTACCATTTAGCATTTAGGATAACACAGAAAGCCAGCCACATCGGCAGTAGATACACTATATATCACATAGCTCACGAACAACGGCAGCCGCGGAAACTAACAGGTTGATTAATCTTACCACGACACCAAAGCAAAAATACGAAGTCTTCCCAGCATGACATAACCAAAAATTCATTGTAACTGTCAAGCAAATAAACGAGATTTCCAAGTTAGTAGATATGAATTGGTCATGAGACTTTTTGCCACTAACGCTTAATTTAGATGTCATACTATGTCATCAGCGTGCAGATTGCTAACCAATTATCCTAAAACATCCTGGGGGGGGGGGGGGCTCCACCCATGGGCACCCCAAGGGGCTCATCCGTCGCCCCGACCACACCTTGCTGGGGAGAAAGCATCTCGCACAGGCGAAATGATGGGCGACAAGGGAATGAGCAGTCTTGGCCTGTCGGCGCACCCAGCATTTCGCTATAGCGAAATGGCGAGTACGATACGACGTGAGGCAAGAGCCGCAGGGTCCTCGTCTTGTCCGGGCGAAATGGGGGCGGCGGGCGCCCGGTATCACGGTAATCATGCCTTGTTTCCTTTTTCATCATGCCGGAATGGCGGGTCCAGCGGTGAGGGCCCGCCTGGCGCAGCCCTTTTCGCTATGGCGAAAGGAGCAACTCGACTTGGGTTTGCGCGGCCTTGGGCTTGGAGTCAGCTGAACTATTCGCTTGGGCGAATAGTCGCTAACAATTTGTTCAGTCATCGTTGTATGTCTTGCCGCCGAAGGGTCAACCGGCCTCATTTGGTCGACATCCCTGTCCACCTAGGGCCTGCTCGGTCGGCTCTAGAGGCAACAAGAGGCGGAGCCGATCGTTCCTCACCTGGCCGGCGTCATCCGAGGCAGGCGGTGACTCCAAATAGCGAAAATGCCCTCGGCGGCAGGGAATATTCCCTAGATGTGTAGCAGTTGTAAGGGCATTATTATCCCGCAAAAAGCCTACGAGCATGTATAAATAGCCCCCAAGTGGGTAATGTAAAGAGGAGGGCATAAGTTGAATGAAACTACCATATCTTTCCACTCATGTCTCACTTTTCGCCCTATCCTGCCTCTGGTGCTCGCTCGTGCGGCAACCAGGTGTTCGAAGGCTTGGGCCACGAACAACATTGGCGCCCACCGTGGTTGTTGCTTGAGCTTATCATGCCACCAAAGCACAAAGCACCGAAACCACCAGCGGACAAGGTGGAAGCATCCAAGGCGGCAACTTTCGTAGCCGCGCGAGATGGCACGGCAACGACGGAATCACCAGTC
Organism: Miscanthus floridulus; assembly: GCF_019320115.1. NCBI lineage: Eukaryota > Viridiplantae > Streptophyta > Magnoliopsida > Poales > Poaceae > Miscanthus > Miscanthus floridulus. Next base: position 22,222,257 of record NC_089593.1, on the reverse strand, counting down.
GCCCAGGTGGTACAGGACAACACGGTGCCTCCTCTCGAGCAAGAGGAAACGCCCGAAGGAGTGGTTTAGGAAGTCCAGGTCAATCAAGACGGAAACGAAGCATCGGAAGAAGATGAAGACGGTGAAATCACCGAACAGTCAAAAGATCTGAAGAAGTTAGACCAGTATCAACAAGATATCCTCATGCTATAGCACGAAAAAGGAGCAGCTACTGAGGCAGGCCGCAGCATGAAACAGAGCAGAGCAAACACAACGAGTAATCAGGCTAGCAGAGATCGAGAGAGAAAGGCTGATACACGAAATCCAAGATTTGCATGGAGCAGTAGCTGGCGGTGGTGCCGGTCGAGGTAGAAACATAATACCAGACACTATCATGTTAGATGAAGATGAAGAAGCATTCAACGCCACCTCGCCTTTGTCGAAGGAACTTCAGTTGCACCATGGCCTCTGGGCTACAAGCCATGTATCCCAGTTTTCGACGGAAAGACAAACCCAAGAAAATTCATCACATGTTATGAAACCGTCGTCGCCTCAGCAGGAGGAGACGCGCAGACTCTCACCAAGTCCCTAATCATGGCACTCGAAGATATCGCCCATGATTGGTACACATCATTGAAGCCCCTTTCTATCCATTCGTGGAGCCAGGTCAAAGCGAAACTCTTATCCGCTTTCTAGGGATATCACCTAGGAAAGAAAACTACAAGGGACCCGCTAAACTGCATACAGCGAGATGACGAGTCCCTGTCCGATTACTTAGAGAGACTCATCCAAATCAAAGCACAAGCACTTAATACACTAGAGGAAACATTGATAGCAGTCGCAGTCGAAGGATTGGCCATTGGCCATTGCGCCGCACATTTCGCCAGAAACTACCACACATCCGTCAAAGAATTGTTTGAGGTAATGAGGCAGTACGCCAGGTCAGACGATGACCTAAAAAAGCAAAAAGCAACACGTAACTTGTGGAGGCAAGAAGGCAGAGCCCCTAGACTACCACCAACCCTAGGGCAACAAAACATGAGACCATTTCATACAATTAATAGCCTACAAGAACATCCAGAACATAACTTAGCAGATTAAGGTTTCCATGGTCTGCCGCCAGACCAGCAGTATAGAATTTTTTATCAGGTTCCGCATGGCGGGCGAGGGGGTCAAGGACCCCATGGCGAACGCAAAGGCAGAGGAAGGGGAAGAAGCCAAAGGATACCCTATTGTGCCATGTGTGGCAAAAACGGTGGTCACTTCACAAAAGATTGCAAATATAACAAAATGGCTAGAGAGCTCAAATAGAAAGACGAGGCCACCAAAGGCAGCGAGACGTCCAACCATGTGTTCCACAACACTAATTATGAAATGGTAAACAACTAGGGCTACACCAACCCCTACATGGCCATGAGAAGCAATGCCCCATAGTACCCTGGCTTTTTGCATGGATATACCCAGCACCCGTACATTTGGCAACAATCGGTGTTCCCGGTGTATCACCATTTCACACAACATCCAGGGCATTCAACAACCCTATCCTCACTAGTCCAGCAAGAGCAGCAACAATCAAGCCAACCTCAGGCCACAAAACACAAAAGTGCCCAAGAGCATCAGGCTGTAAACAACATTCTACGATCCCAAGGTCACATATTTGTGATTACCGGTGGATCAAACCAAGAACATGAAAACAAGAGAGCCAGAAGGGATTACGAAAGAAGAGTACATACCATCTCGCCAAGGGTACCGCTCAACAGACTAGCTTGGTCCATGGTACCAATCACCTTCGACGAAAGCGACTTCCAAGTGTGAGATTTTCCACACATAGATGCTTTTGTAGCAACAGCAAACATAGTTGGATTCATAGTACACAACATCCTCATAGACAATGGGAGCTCCGTCGACATTCTTTTCATCAAACCTTTCGAGCAGATGAACCTCGACAGGAGAACATTGGAACTAGCTGGGAATTCATTGTTCGGTTTCAATGGGAAAAGATAGACGCCTTAGGGAAAAAAGTAATCCCAGTCTCTTTCGTAGAAGGCCAGAAGGTCTGCACAAAGACGATAACCTTCAACATAGTCAACATGGATTACCCATACACCGCCATCTTCAGTAGGGGAGTCCTAAACAAGTTCAAAATGGTGATAAAACAAAGCTACTTGTGCATGAAGATGCCATCACTGTTTGAGATAATTACAGTGCACGGAGATAAGGCCGCGTCAAGGTGAATAGAAGGCAAACTGATCCCTGGTTATAGCCTCATAAACAAAGTAGCGAAGAAGCCGCTTAACGAAGAAGCAGATAGCAAAGAAGCAGCAGAGCCAAGGGCAGAGACAGCCGAAGACACCTTAAAAACACCCTTGTCTGCTCTAGTACCCGAAAAGTGCGTACACATAGGCTCTGACCTCACAAAAGATGAAAGGAACAATATAGTGACTTTTGTTCATGAGAACCAGGATGTATTCGCCTGGTCTGCAAATGACTTGTAGGGTGTCAGTCGCGAACTGGCGCAGCATAACTTGAACGTCGCGAAAGGAGCAAAACCCCAGAAATAGAAATTGAGGAAAATGTCCACATAAAGAGTAGAAGTGGCAAAAGCCAAAGTACAAAGGCTACTCGATGCCGGTGTCATCAGACCGGTGCAGTACCTAGAATGGTTAGCTAATGTTGTAATGGTCAGAAAGAAGAACAGAAAATGGTGAATGTGTGTAGTTTTCACTGATCTAAACATGTGTTGCCCAAAAGATCCATATTCGCTCCCAAGAATTGACAAATTGGTCGACATTGCCGCTGGGTGCGAAGTAATGAGTCTATTAGATTGCTTTTTGGGGTATCACCAAATATGGTTGAACACGGATGATGAAGAGAAAACTAGTTTCATCACTCCAGGAGGAACTTACTGTTACCAGCGAATGCCCGAGGGACTACAAAATGCAGGCCCCACCTTTTTCTGGGTGATTACATTGTCATCAAGAGCGAGAAGAAGGAGACTCATATTTAGGACCTCCAAGAAACATTTAAGAACCTGAGAAAGAGTGGCCTCAAGTTGAACCTAGACAAATGTATATTCGGCATCAAGAAAGGCAAGCTGCTCGGTTGTTTAGTGTCAGCGAGAGGCATCAAAGCAAATCCTGAAAAATAGCAATGATAGTAAATATGAAGCCTCCCATAAGCAAAAAAAACAGGTGCATAAGCTAACTGGTAGGCTAGCAGCTCTAAACAGGTTCATCGTGAGGTCAGCCAAAAAGGGTTTACCCTTTTTTAGAACACTTTGAAGCTCAGATCATTTCGAATGGGCCCCGAGCAGCAGCAAGCTTTTGATGAGCTCAAAACATACTTGACCAAGCTAACAACATTATCTAAGCCTTCACCATCTACAACATTGCTGTTATATCTAGCAGCATCACCGACAACTATCAGCGCAGTATTGGTCGAAGAGAAGGAGCACGAAAACAAGATGAAGCCGTTTCCAATATACTTCGTATCAGAGGCTCCATCAGGAGCAAAGCTTAACTATTCTGAATTAGAGAAAATAGCATACACAGTGGTTATGGCATCAAGGAAACTCAAGCATTATTTCTAAGCTCATCACATCAAAGTGCTCTTAGCACAACCACTGAAGCACTGTTTTGCAATAGCGAAGCCATTGGAACAATCAGAAAATGGGCCACTGAATTGAACGAGTTTGTGGTTGATTTCAAACATAGATCAGCAATCAAGTTGAAGTGCTCGCTGACTTCATCGTGGATTGGACCCCAGCAGCTTTCAACACCACCTTACAATTCGAAGAGCCAACTTGGACTGTGCAATGCGATGACAATTGGGGTATGGCTGGCGCAAGTATAGCAATGATACTAACACCATCGAAAGGTCCAAAGCTGCGGTATGTGGCTAGGCTAGATTTCCTCATAACAAACAACATAGCTGAATACGAAGGCAGTGCTCCTAGGTTTGTGAAAGCTTAGAGCCCTGGGAGTTCAGAGATGCATAGTCAGATCAGACTCTTAGGTGGTAGTGGGACACGTCGAGAAAGAGTTCACCGCAAAAGAACCTGAGTTGATCAAGTACTTGGCTATAGTAAGGAGGATGGAAAAACATTTCACCAGATTCACCTTTCGTCACATTCCAAGAAGCGAGAATGCTAAGGTAGACAAGCTAGCAAAAGTAGCCGCGCAAAGAGTGCCATTACCAGCAAATGTATTCTATCAAGAACTGTCAGTCAAAGCCATAAGATAAGAGGAAGAAAGGCCTTGTAGCATGCATGCTATTGCAAGCGAGGACGGGAGATCACCCATTTTCGCATACCTTAGCGGAACCTATGAGCCATAGAGCAAACACAAAACAAGTAGAATGAACTCAAGAATAAAACAATACTCTATCATATCAGGAGAGCTATACAAAAGCGGAATCCTGGCACCATTGTTGAAATGCATAAGCAAAGAGCAGGGAATCCAATTGCTAAGCAAGATGCACAACGGAATGTGCGGAGCTCATAGTTTGCCGCACGAAATCGCCCATAGAGCAATGAGGCAAAGATTCTATTGGCCAACATCAGCAGAAGACACGAAGGAGCTGGTCTGCAGCTACGAGGGCTGCCAGATGTTTGCCAAAAAGCAAAAAGCTCTAACTAACCCAACCAAGTCAAAATTTTCAACTTGGCCATTACAGAGATGTGGAGTCGACATAGTAGGGCCATTGCCAACACACCGGAAATTTATGTTTCGCTGCAGTAGTCCTAGAATATTTCACAAAATGGATCGAGGCTAAAGCACTAGCAAAGATCACATTGGGAAGCTTAATCAGCTTTGTGGGGCAAAGGATAATATGTCGTTTTGGAGTACCATCTTACATAATAGTCAACAATGGGAAGCAATTCGACTACACAGAATTTAGAAATTTCTACAGCGAGCTTGGTATCAAACTAGCATCCACCTCTGTTAATCACCCTAGAAAGCAACAGAGCAGTCAAAAGGGCAAACAACCTGATTTTCAATGCAATATCTAAATCATTATTCAATTCTCCGAAAGGAAAATGGGTGCAGGAACTGATCACTTCCGTCTAGGGTCACAACATCTCACGCACTTAGACAAGTAGGTTCATCCCCTTCCGCCTCTTGTATGGTGAAGAAGCAATCACACTAGAGTAGCTCAAGTTAGGCTCTTTCCTCACCGAGATTGCAGCAACCACTCCAATACAGCGATATGTTGAGCTCAAAGCCGTAGAAAATGCCAGGCTGCAAGCCACGTCCAACCTCGACAAATATCATGAAGAAACAAATACCTAGAGAGACAAGAAAGTTTTGCGAAAGAACATCAACCTAGCGGACATGGTGCTGATTCGTCATCCCAACAAGCAAGGCAAATTACAGTCCCAATGGTACGGGCCATTCGTGGTAGCAAGCGTGGTCAAGCCAGGAGTTTATAGGCTGCTCAATGATGAAGGGGTCAAAATGGGACACACATGGAACACAGAACAATCTACGCCATTTCTACCCATGACATCTTCGCCCTCAAAGGGCTGTAATTTTCGTTTAGTTATTTTTGTAAAACTTCAAAAAGGGATTCACACTCTTTTTCCTCACAGGGGAAGCCTTTGCAAAAAGGTGTGAGGTTTTTTAATGAGGCGATCCTTTGTACCCCATTAATTCAATTTGAACTTTCCCTCACGCAAGGTCTAAAAAGTTAGATGTCGAAACAAAACCTAACTTTGGCAGGTTCTGAATATCGACGATGATAGCACAAGTTAGGTTGCACCGTTTCGCGCTCATGCGAAATGTGTCACGATCAAAACTAAGCAACCCAAAAACAAGCGCAAAGGAGGCACAAACCTTTCACATCACCAGAAAGGAGTGAGAGCGAAAGAGAAAAGGCCAAAAAGCCATAAATGTTTCGCCACACCAAAAAGGAGTGTCGGCAAGAAGAAAGAGTCAGACAGGCTCAAAAATAGTTTGCACCACCAAAAAGGAGTGGCAACGAACACAAAAGGCCCAAGATCCATAAAAATTTAGTACCACCAAAAGGGAATGGGAACAATGTTTACAGACCAGAAGGTGCAAAATCTTATTCGCTACCAGTATCGAGAGCAAAAGCATTACTGGAGTGTCGGTGTTTCATATAAGCACCGACAAGTAAATTTATAGTGATACATGTTAGGCCCAGATGGTGTGCTAAAGGACAAAAGATTTATACTAGTTTGGGCTAAATGTCCCTACATTCAGTCTGTTGCTAGCTCGTGTTATTAGCACTGAAAATAGTTTGTAGTAGGGGGTACAAACGGTCGAGAGAGGGATTGGTCCCAAGTCTCTAATGGAAGGGTCGAAATGATGCCAAGAGCTTAGTAGCAGCTTGACTGTATATGATGTGTTTCATGTTGTCTCTAGTCCCTCCTCTTGTTGGAGGAAGCACATCCCCTTTTGTAGATGAAGGGGATGGCTTTACAAGTGAGAGGGCAAGGATGCGTATGCTACCTAGCCTTGTTGTTCACTGTCTACCAAGCCTTGTAGTCCATTCCAGTGAGTGCGAGAAGATGGTAAGCACCTATAATACTGTCGATGCCACTGTAGAATGTTAGGATGGTTACAGAGTGCTGCTCCACACAGGGTATGGACTCTGATATAGTAGTTTTGACTTATGAGCCTTGCCCAGCCTTCCTCCGCACGCCTTCTGGTTCCTATGAGTCCCTGTCGGAGGGATGCGGGGTTAGGGTCTGAAGTAGCACTGTGGGCAAGGCCTTCTGATCGGAGAGGGCGTTCGGAGGCTGAAGCGAGTGCTCCAATCTGGTGGACCCAAGGGGCCATGAAGCGGGCACCGCTCCCTTAGGGACCATAACGTGGTGATAGCACATCCGTCATTTGTGGAGGACGCGAGTCCTTTCCTGGACCATAGTGGTTGTCATATGTCTACGTCGGGTTCCATGTCCGAGAGCTGAAGGCGGCGCCTACAACTCTATAGGGCGAAGAACATGCACCTGTAACACTTTTCAGGCTCTGCTACGCCTAGGAGGGTCTAAAGCACCCATCCCGTCGTTCCCTGATAGTACTTTTCCTGCCTGGGATGCAGGGTATGGTCCTCGAAGCCGCGGTTGACCTAAACGTCTTGTCCTACTCTGTACCTATCATCGTGAGGGGGCAAGGAGAGGTTGACAGGTGAGACAAAACTAGTCTTTGGACATCAGGTGAGGCAAAGTCCGCCCTTGGGGGTTGGGCGAGGTGAAGTCTATCCCTAAGCCCTCGGGTGAGGCAGAGCTGGCCCTTATCCCTCGAGTGAGACCGAGCCTAGCCCTCAGGGGTTGGGTGAGGTGGAGTCTAGCCCTTAGCCCTCAGGGTGAGGTGGAGCTAGCCCTTATCCCTCGGACGAGACCTGAGCCCAGCCCTCGGGGGTCGGGCGAGGCGGAGTCTAGCCCTTAGCCCTCGGGCGAGGCGGAGCTAGCCCAAGGACGTCGAACGAGGTGGAGCTAGCCTAAGGGCATTGGGCGAGGCGGAGTCTAGCCCTTAGCCCTCGGATGAGGCGGAGTTGGCCCAAGGGCGTCGGGCGAGGTGGAACCAAACTCTCGTTATTTGGGCAAGGAAAGCAGTGGCGTCCTTGTCCGTCTGAGAGTTTTTAACATTTGATGGTTATTGGTTCCACCTCCTGGGGTACCCTAGTGTTAGGTCCCCGATAGTAGCCCCTGAGCCCCTGGGTGATTCGGATAGAATCGCTCGGGGGGTGTTTTTTATTTCGTCAGAGTTAATTTGCCAAAGGGTGTGCGCATGCGCACCTGATGGGTGTAGCCCCCTGAGCCCCTAGGTGATTTGAGTTAAATCGCCTAGGGGGTAGTATCAGACCCTTTGTGGGTAAGGCTGAAAGACTTGGTTTTCAGTCGATGGGATATTTTAGTTAGTGCCGGCCTGGCTGGGACCTGACTACGGATCGAGGCCCTAGTGACTGTTTGCACCCTTGAATCTCGGTAGTTTGTGGGCCTATCCCTCATTGGGATGGGTCTTTGGATTCAGGACCCTAGGTGGGCCGAAGGGAAAAGCTCTGTGACCCATGTCCCCTCGATGGAGAGAGAGTCCCAGGTCCGTCGGGGGAAGGCGAATCGTCTAGCGTGATTTTTTGGGAAGGGATAGGGATCGTGTGCGTGTATCCTACGAGGTGACACGGCGGTGCGCGTGGTAGGCTCGAAGATCAAGGCAGACGGTTGCCTTTCTCGCATCCATCACTCCTATAAAACCATGAGGTTCGCCCCTAGGGTTCCACATTTTGCCTCCTCGCCTTTGCGTCCTTAGCCTCCATAGTCAATCGCCTGCATCTCTCGCATCCATACTGCCTCTACCATCAAACTCGCTGCTGCCTTGTTCCCTTGTGCTGCTCCTGCTGTCGCAATGGACCTAGGGTACAAATCCAACATCTCTCATCAGTGCTTAGAGGGCCTCGTCCACCGAGGCCTCCTTTGCCTATTGACCGTCGCCGTGGAGTGGTGGCTGCCCGGTGAAGAGGGGGAACCAAAGCCACCCGAAGGGTATGTCATTTCTTTTGCCCACTTCCATGAGTAGGGATTCGCCATGCCCACCCATCAGTTCCTTCAGGGACTGATGGACTACTACCAGGTGGAGCTTCAACACCTTACCCCCAATGGGATTCAGCACATTGCGGTGTTCATCGCCCTGTGCGAGGGGTTCTTGGGGATCGATCCCCACTTTGACCTGTGGCGGTACCTCTTTGCCATCAATCTTGTGAAGAGGCGGGTCAGGAAGTAGGATCTGCACAGTGCTTGGTGGGGTGCGCTAGCATCCACCTCTGCAGCACCTGGGCGGGGGCGTATCTGTTGATGCGTCTGACCACCTCTAACAAGGGGTGGCATTCACAATGGTTCTACGTCAAGAACGACACCACCACTCCCTTGCTAGCCTTCACTGGGCACTACATCTTAGAGGCCTTGGAGTCATGGGGATGGGGCATTCAGGCCAAGGAAAAGAAGCATCTCAACGGTCTTCTCGCTGCCCTCTGAACCCTGATGGAGAGGGGTGTGAAGGGGTCAGGGATTATTGGTGCCTACCACGCGAGGAGGGTTGCGCCACTGATGGCACTGCATGCTTCCCCTATATCAGATGGTGCCTGAAGCATCGTTCGAAGGGACGATGCTTGCTGATGATGCACTCCCTCGTTCTGAGGTGGCACAGCGTATTAAGGAGGCGATGGAGCCCACTGAAGGACTCCAGTTGGCGCCATCCTTGACTTTGTGTACCCGGTGCCTGGGACATCCCCCGATGCTGCCAGGAGCCAGGGGTTTGTTGACTTTGTAAGTTTTCTTTTCCCTTGCTCCTTCTTTTCGCTTGAAATTTTTGATCCTCTGATGCTAACCGTGGGATAGCGGGATCAGCCGAGGGGGACTGTTCTTCAAGAATAGCCCAGTTCCATTGTCGAAGGACCTAGCCTAGGCGGTAGCAAATCACACCCTAGTCGGTTGGGACAAGAAGATGAGGGAGCTTATGAAGAAGAAGGTGATACTGGAAGCAGCAAGCTCAGCGATCGAGGAGAGGAGACTAGTAGTGATGACGATGACGATGATGACGATGACGATGATGAGATGGCAGGCAGGTGTGGATTGGGGTGACCTGGTGAATGAGGACTCACTGTCCCTGCAGGGACCCCTTCCATTCCACATGGAGGGAAGTGGGTCCACTAGGGACAGTGGAGCCGGGCCTGCCTCTAGGGTCTAGGCGGGAGCCAGAGGATCCATCGTCACCTATGGGGTGCTGGAGGATCCGCCGTCACCCACGGGGTGCCGGCGGTGGATCGGTGGATGGGAGGGGACGGATCTAAGGCCGTCCCCTGAGGTACTGGCGGAGGGGGGCGACTCCTGATGCTGTGGCCTATGAGCTGATGGAGGGGGGTGGCACTCTAGGCGCCGTGCCCCATGAGCCGATGGAGGGGAGTTGCTCTAGTGCCACGCCCCCAAAGGCAAGAGAGACATGCCCCCCTACGTCAGAGTAGGGGGCAGGCTTGAAACGGTCCCTGCCCACATGAGTTGGAGCAGGGGTCTAGGGGTTCATCCCCAAAACATACCCGTCGACCGAAAGCACCAGAGTACGTTGCCGATTCCCCTCGTTCTCTTCCTTTATTTTTCTGTTCCGACCTTATGCCCTTTTTCGTTTTGCAGATTCTTGCGACGGGGCCACCCTTTGGGGCCGGCGCCTAGGAAGAGCCTTGCCCTTTAGGAGGGATGGATCATGCTGCTCAGTGTCACCCCTATTTTAGGCAGGAGTGATGCTGTCATTGTGGCCTCGTTGGCTGGTCCGACGGTGTCCGCAGTGGCACCCATGCCCTTGGTGGTTCTCAAGCAGGCGGCCGCGACCAGTGACAAGTCGGGGGCAGCCAGATGTGGCTGCGGTGGCATTCAAGGGGGTGGCGCATTCCATGCCCTCGGTGACCCAAGTGATGGCATCAGACGTGGGCCTTGCAGAGTTGGATGCCGCCATGGTGGCGTTCGACGGAGCAGCGCAGTTCACGCCACCGGGGGCCTCGCCGGAGGTGGCCACGACCGTGATAAGCCCAACGGGGTCGGATACTGCCATGGTGGCATCTAAGGGGGTGGAGCAATCCGTGCCACTAGCGTTCTAGGCCATGGCGCCCGAGGTAGGCTGGATGGAGGTGGACATGGCTGGAGGGTCTTTGGTCGTCATGATGGTGGTGGGGAGGACCCAAAGGGAGCCTCCTTTGGCCCTATTATCGGGAGGCATCCGCTCTCCTATAAGGGGAGAGCCACTACTTCAGTGGATGGCCACCGAGGAGCCATCATCGGCTCTGTTCTCACTCGACGATGTTGTTGAGAGCCTAGAGCGGGAGAATCTGGACATCGGGTTCTCGGCTACGTTGAATGCCTCGAATGAGGCCAGTGGTGCCTTGCACGAAATCCTTGCTCCTTCAAGTCGGGTATCCGCTTGATCTTCTCGCTTGTTTTCTTCTTTCTTCACATATTTTTTCGTGTCTTCTGATTCCGGTCCTTTTTTCAGAACATTGTTGCTCATAGCCGAGACAAGTCCTGGTTCCTTCGTGAGCAAAAGGCAGAATGGGACCGCCTTACCGAGGAGGCCAGGCTGCGAGGAGATGTAGGCGCGCAACTTGCTACTGCACAGCAGCGGGAGGCCAAGGCATGTCGAGATGTGGAGGAGGCTCATGGAATGTTTGAGGATCTATCGGTGAGGGTGAAGCTAGACGAGGAGGATGCCGCCAGGCTTCGAAAGGAGCGAGACAAGCTGCTATAGAAGGATGCTGCAGCTAGTGAGTGAGTCAGGTGAGCTCCTAGCGGAGCTAGAGACGGAGCGAAGACCTCAAGCTAAAGGCTGAGGAGAGGTTCGTGGTGTTGCAGCAGAGGGCAGGATCAGGACGCCGTGTCGATCACCCGGTTACACGAGGAGAGGGATGAGCTATGCCAGACCGAGGAAAGACTTCACTCGGAGCACAGCGCAGCTCGTGAGGATCGCGACCGAGCCATCCGGGAGCGCGACAAGGCATGTGGGGTGGCCGACTCCCTCCGGGCGGATCTTGGCGTCATGGTGAACCGAAGGTTGGATGTTGAGAGTGCTATTGCTAGGCTAGAGAAGGAGCTTACCAAAGTGCGAGAGATCCTCCGGACCAAGAGCGATGAGCATGAGCTTCTACAAGTCGCTGTCAGGGGTGGTCATCGATGCCCTGAGGGTGGAGCAGCCGGTGGAAACTAGCTCACTCGCGGCTCATGCCGCTTGTATCATGGCACGGGTGGGAGAACTTGAGGAGGACGCCTTCCACACTGGGATCACCCAAGCCTTTACTGTTGCTCATTCCCATTATGCTCAGGAGATTAACCTAGAGGTAATGAGCCATGGCTTTGCGCCTGTCTATGATGACAATGAGCTAGACGAGATGGAAAAGGTAGTGGCTCCCCTTGCGCGAAACCTAGCTGAACAGGTTGAAAGAAGAGGTCCTTCAGTTCGCGGAAGTAGTTAGCTTGATAAACACTTATTTGTAATATGTGAACAAGTCTCAGTACTTTTGTGTCCTAGGAAATAGTTCTGTAATTTTTATTTCGTTTGTTTGATCTTACCTTCTCTTTTTTGCGATGAAAAAAGATTTAGACAATCGACCCTTTCGTTTATTAAGGCTGTAGGGCCCTGAAGTTTTGTAGAGGAAATTTTAATTAGTGCTGGTGAGCAAAATTACCATAGCTATTCGGGGCGTGGGCTTTTTGTGGTCTTACCAGTCTGTTCCGCCGAACCTTGCCACTGGTCTTGATGCGAAGAGGAAGTCTAATATAATGTTTTCTTGCAAAAGAAAAGAAAGGAGGTTCCTATACCTTTATCAGCCCCCAAGTGAGATCCGACCCCTTGTGGTTTGTTAGGGGTCGGATGTTACTGGAGACCAGAGCGAGGGAGGCAAACTTACATTCCCATACCTTTAATGATTGCTGCGTGACCATGCGTTATGAGCTTGCTAACGGGGATGTTCGGACGGAATCCAACCCCGTTTGCTTCATGGTAGGGTCGGCGAAGCCCTTGGGTGGCGTTCTGCTACTCCTTGGCCTGCCTTCCAATAGATTCCCCCTCAATGGGGTTTCTATGGGCTTGGCTAGATGCTAGATTTGAACAAGAAGGTTGAGATGACCCTACTCACCTTAATGCGGGTCGGGCAAAGGCCGTTGAGGCTCATCTTTGTTTTCTCCCCTTGCTCTTGTTTGACACGAGGTGGCCCCGAACCCTTCACTGGTCAACCTTTGAACCTCGGTCTCTCGATCTTGGATCGAGTGGCTCGAGCCCCTAGGCCCTTTAGGGTCTGCTAGGGGTCAGGCCGTGTTTTCGCACGCTACCTCGTCCTCGGTTTCCTGTGGCTGGAGGGGCTGAGTTGATGACACTTGCCTTGATGGCTCGAGTGTCGTGCTCAATGAGCTCGCTAACGGGTATGTTTGTGTGGAATCCTGGATCCATCATTCACTGACAGGGTCGACAGAGCCCTCATGTGGCATTCCACTACTTCTTAACCCATCTCCCGGTAGATGCCCGAGCCGTTTGATGGGCTTAGGCGGCCCATTGGCCTCTCCTCGATAGAGATTCTATGGGTCTAGGCTCGAGATTAGAATCGAACAAGAAAGGTCGAGATGTCCCTGTCCGCTTCTAAACGGGGTCGGGCTAGGGCCGCTGGGGCTCATTTTAGTTTTTCTCCCCTAGCTCTAGTTTGACATGAGGCGGCCTCGAGCCCTTTCGTGGGCCAGCCTTTGAACCCTGGTCAGGCATCGCTCATATTGAATGAGGCGGCTATCGCTTCGTGATGCGATATGAAGTGTTGAGATGCAAGGATTTGCATATGTGGTGCTTGGATATATGGATTTAGCGTATAGTTTAATCAAAACGAAAGCGGGGTTCGGTAACATTACCTTGGTGGTATGAGCCATGGGAAGCTCCTACCAGACATGTTCGTGCCAAGTTCGGGTCTGATATTTGCTGATGAGGCCAGTGTAACCTGCATAGGTTCTACAGGTGGACCCCTCCAAACTCCTTACTGGGAAGGCGGGAGCTAAGGCTAGTAGTGTGAGGAACTGAGAACACGATTATGCTGGTGGACCAAAAAATACCGTAGCCGTCAGGGTGTAGGGTCTGGTGGTTCGTCCAGTTGTGCTCATCGCTTTATTCCCACACGCCGTGCTTTTGGTCTCCCAAACATAAGGAGGGGTTGGGCTAAGAGGGTGTTAAAACAAACAAGCGCCCTCGGCAGCCCTCGAGCGATGTCCGTGCCCCTACCGTTGCTAGGGTCGAAGGCTCGATAAAGAATTCAACACTCAAAGTAAGTAAACAAGGGGTGCTTATCTTTCAATTGGTCGTTCATTTGTTGTTTTGCTTGGGCCACCCGATTGACCCAGGAGGCCCGCTGGACTCCCCCTAGAGGGAGGTTCCGTCATCGGGTCGTTCCATGGTCCTGCCTAGGGAAGCAGAAAGTTGCCTGTAGGTGAGCGTACCTCGGTTCTCACGTCCAGGGCGCATTAGTGGTGGGCCATGCTCGGGTGACGTTCTAGCTTACCAGGCGGCGTCCCGTCATTTCCGGCGCGTCTCCTCAGATTTCTGTCAGCATTGATTTCGCATTTGCATTGAATAGGGGAAGGCAGAAAGTTTTTTGTTCGAACCTTTCGCCTTTCCTTAGCTGCTCAACCCCCTCTTTAAATAGGGGGGAGGGAAAAGGAGTTCTCACCCCACCTCCCCGCCAGCTTCTGAGCCGCCACCTCTTCCCCTTCCTTTTCTCCGAATGCATCGACTCCTAAGTAAAAGAGGGTAATGCCAAGCAGAGAAGAACTCACATATCTACTTATGAATCTAGAGCGTGATGTCGAGCTAGAGGTCATCCAATGTAGATGAGATGGCGTGGTTCGCCGGTGCTGAGGAGGGGTCGCTGTTGCCAAAGGAGGAAAGGCGCCGGAGGGTCCTAAGCGTTGTCGATTTTGCCATCGTTGGTTGTGGCCTTCCTTCAGCAGGGAGACGCTTTCTGCCCCAACGCCGTTGTTAGGGTTGCGGCTGATGACGATGGCGTAGTCCCCGAGCATCTCGGCGGAGGTGCCGTTGTCGGGGTTGCAGCCGATGATGATGGCGTAGTCCCTAGAAGCCCCGGCAGAGGCGCCGTTGTTGGGGTTGCAGCTGATGGGATGGCATAGTCCCTGGGCGCCCCGGCGGAGGGACACCGCAAGTCGCCGGCGTGGTGCTCATTGTTGCAGATGACGACGCTTTCGAAGATCCGGCGGAGCGGTGGGACATCGCCGATGGAGAGCATGGCGCGGCGGCCGCAATAGATGAACTGGTCCATGTACATGCCCGGACGTCGCCGATGGAGAGCTTGGCGCGGTGACCGTAGTAGTACTCATAGTAAAGCTAAGCAGAGACTGTAATCGAATAAGTTTGGGGGAGCCCCTGAGTGAACAGTCATTTGAATTTTAGGAGTACACTAGTCCTTTGTGTGATGAAATCACTTTGTAAGTGGTGAATTTGTGCAAAAATAAACAAGTTTTCATGTTTTGTTATGGCAAATAGTAATAGTTTTTTAGTTTCCTATTTTTGTGAAGAGGTTTTGATGCCCTCCCATGGCCCAAGATGCAAAAAACTAGGAAGGTGGGTGAATTAGTTCTGATTATACTGGTGAGCAAAGAGGTTGTAGCCGCTGGGGCATGGGTCTCCCGTAGCGCTACCAGTTGTACTCAGAATTTGTTCCCAAAATCTTAGTTTTTTAGGACTTGAGGAGAACCGAAAAACTTAGATAAAGTTTGCAAAGATAACCACAGGAAGTGTTTGCACAATGTACTTGTATTATTTGTATCAGCCCCCGAGTGAGGCCCGGCCCCTCGCGATTTGCAGGGGTCGAATGTCACTAAAGATCGGGGATTTGTAAAGACAAAAACTGATAAGAAGGAACATGCATTTATTAAGGGTAAAAATGACTGTAGCTGCTCAATGTTCCATGGCGTTGGTGAAGACCTCGCCGTTGATGCTTTTCAACTTGTAGGCACCTGGGCGGAGTACTTCCTGCTATGACGTATGGCCCCTCCCAGGGCAGGGAGAGCTTGTGGCAGTCCTTATTGCTCTGCACGAGGCGGAGGATGAGGTCCCCGATGTTGAAGGCCCGGTCCCACACCCGTCGACTGTGGTACCATCACAATGCCTACTAGGTCCTTAGCCGAATGGAGGAGGGCGATGTTCGCAGGCTTCATCTAGCTGGTCCATGGTGTCTTGGTGGGATGCCTCGGCCCCCTGTTCGTCGTTTGCTCTAATTCTTGGTGCTCCGTAGTCAAGGTCCGTTGGGAGAACGGCCTCCGAACCATAGACCATGAAGAAGGGTGTGTAGCCGGTGGCCTAGCTAGGAGTTGTCCTTAGGCTCCAAAGCACCACCGGGAGCTCAACGAGCCAGCGCGCGCTGAACTTATTCAACCAGTTGAAGATCCTAGGCTTAAGGCCTTGCAGGAGCATGCCGTTTGCATGCTCAACCTGCCCGTTCGTTTGGGGGGTGCGTGATGGCTGCCCAGTCTATCCGGATGTGTTGTTCATCGTAGAATCAAATGAATTTCCTGCCAGTGAACTGTGTGCCATTGTCGATGATGATGGAGTTCGGTACTCCAAAGCGATGGATGATGTCGAGGAAGAACAGCACAGCTTGCTCGGATTTGATCATGGAGATCGGTCGAGCTTCAATCCATTTTGTAAACTTGTCGATGGTGACAAGTAGATGGGTGGAAGCCCTCGGGTGCCTTTTTGAATGGTCTAACCAGGTCGAGCCCCTAGACCGTGAAGGGCCATGTGATGGGGATCATCTGGAGCACCTAGGCCGAAAGGTGAATCTACCGAGCATAGTACTGACACCCTTCATAGGTGCGTACAATTTGCTCGGCGTCGGCTACTGCGGTGGGCCAGTAGAAGCCCTATCGGAATGCGTTTCCAATGAAGGTCCTCGACGTGGCATGGTGACCGCAGACCCCGCCATGGATGTTGCTCAGCAGAAGTCTTCCATGTTCACTGGGGATGCAGAGCTGTAGGATCCCGATGTGGCTCCATTTGTAGAGTTTGCCTTTTACAAGAATGAAGGACTTGGCACGGCGTGCGAGCCATCAGGGCTTCCATTTTGTCTGCTGGTAGTATGTCGTGGAGGAGGTAGGTCAAGGTAAAGCGTTCTCCAGTCGTCGAGAGCGTTGGCCTCTGCTACTAGACCTTCTTCAAGCTCCATGAACTTAGGGTTGGGTGGAGTAGTCGGTGGGTCGACCCTCGGGGCCGGATCAGATGGGCCATCGTCGGCCTGTTCTGACTGCTCATAGCGCACTGAGGGCTTGTGTTGATCACTGGCGAAGACACCCATTGGTACTGGCTCTCGGCCAGATGCTGCTTTCATGAGTGCGTTGGCTACTTCGTTGAGGTGCCTCAGGATGTGATTGAGCTCGAGGCCGTCGAATCTGTCTTCCAGTCATTGGACTTCTTGGTAGTACACCGCCATCTTGGTGCTATGGTAGCTTGACTCCTTCATGACCTGGTCGACGACCAGCTGGGAGTTGCCCCTAATGTTGAGGTGTCGGATGCCCTAGCTCGATGGCGATTCGTAGGCCGTTGATGAGCGCTTCGTATTCTGTGATATTGTTTGATGAGGGGAAATAGAGCCGAACCATGTGCCTCATGTGGACCCTGAGGGGGATATGAAGACTAGTCCCGCGCCAGGCACCCTTTTTCATCAGCGATCCATCGAAAGTACATCATCCAGTACTCTTGATTGACGATAGTTGGTGGCATCTGGACTTCGGTCCACTCCGTGATGAAGTCAGCCATCACCTGGGATTTGATTGCCGTTCGGGAGGCATAAGTAATGCCTTGATCCATCAGCTCGAGCGCCCACTTTGCGGTTCTTCCTATAGCATCCTGGCTATGGACGACCTCGCCGAGGGGGAACGACCTCATGACTATCACAGAGTGTGACTTGAAGTAGTGGCGTAGCTTCCTTTTGGTGATGAAGATGGTGTAGAGGAGTTTCTAGATTTGGGAGTAGCGGGTTTTGGAGTCGGATAATACCTCGCTGATGAAATATACTAGGGTGCTGCACCTTGAAGGCATGCCCCTCTTCTTCCTGTTCTACTATGAAGGCGGCGCTAACCACTTGCGTGGTGGCCGCTATGTATAGGAGGGATTCTCCATTGCTTGGAGGAACCAGGACCAGGGGTTTTGTTAGAAATTGCTTGACCATGTCAAGCGCCTCCTGGGCCTCGGCTGTCCACTCGAAGCGGTTGGACTTCTTCAGGAGTCGATAAAGGGGGAGCCCTCGTTCACCGAGGCATGAAATGAATCAGGTGAGGGCGGCAAGGCACCCCGTGATCCGCTGAACCCCTTTATGTTTTGGATCGGGCCCATCCTTGTGACGGCTGAGATTTTCTCTGGGTTGGTTCGATGTCGCGCTCAGGAGACAATGAAGCCGAGCAGCATGCCCCTTGGGACCTCGAAAACACATTTTCAAGATTGAGTTTGATGCTATTTGCCCTAGAGTTTTGCAAAGGTTCAGTTCGAGGTCAGCGGCAAGATGGTCAACCCGTTTGGACTTAACTACGATGTCGTCGATGTAGGCCTCAACAATCCACCCGATGAGGTCCTAAAACAGTTGAGCATACAACGCTGGTATGTCGCCCCTGCATTCTTTAGACCGAATGGCATGGAAATGTAGTAGAACAATCCGAAGGGGGTGATAAAAGACATCGTGAGCTGGTTGGACTCTTTCATCGCAATCTGGTGGTAAGCCGGAGTATGCAGTCAAGGAAGTAGAGGGTTTTGCACCCTGAGGTGGAATCGACTATTTGGTCTATGCGTGGCAAAGGAAATGGGTCTTTTGGGCATGCCTTGTTGAGGCCCGTGTAATTGACACACATCCTCCATTTCCCTCTCTTCTTTCACACAAGAATAGGATTTGCCAACCACTCTGGGTGGTGTACTTCCCTGATGAACCCAGCAACCAATAGTTTTGCTATCTCTTCGCCGATGGCCCTACGTTTTTCTTTGTCAAAGTGGCGCTAGGACGTTGCTTCACCGGCTTGGAGCCTAGGTGGATTTTCAAGGTATGCTCGGCGACCTCCCTCGGGATGCTTGGCATATCCGAGGGTTTCCACGCAAAGATGTCTTTGTTATCACGAAGGAAGTCGACGAGCGCGCTTTCCTATTCAGAGGAGAGCGCGGTTCCGATGCGGACTTTTTTGCCCTCAGAGCTGTTGGGATCCACTGAGGACCTCCTTGGATCCTTTCGCTATTTTGAATGATCCAGACAACCTCTTTGCGTCGGGCACTTCTTCAACGACCTCCTCCCTGTGGGTGGCGAGCTCTTCAGAGGTGACGACTGCTATGGCGTGGCAGCAGCATTCGACTTCGCACTCGTAAGCACGATAGAAGGAGGTGCCGACGGTGATGACCCCACTGGGGGCCCGGCATCTTCAACTTGAGGTACGTGTAGTTGGGGACAAGCCATGAACTTCATGTAGCATGGACGTCCGAGGATGGCGTGGAAAGTTCCGGGGAACCCAACCACATCGAAGGTGAGGGTCTTAGTCCTGTAATTGAACTGATCCTCGAAAGTGATGGGCAGATCGATCTGCCCTAGCGGTACAGCCTGTCTGCCAGGTACAACGCCATGGAAAGGCGCTCAGATGGGGCGGAGGTTCGTTCGGTTGACGCCCATCTCGTCGAGCGTCTTGGCGTACATGATGTTGAGGCCGCTGCCTCCGCCCATTAGTACTTTCGTGAGTCGCTTTGGGCCAACAATTGGATCGACAACAAGCGGGTACCTTCTTGGGTGTGGGATGGCATCTGGATGGTCGGTTCGGTCGAAGGTTATGGTGAATTCTGACCATTGGAGGAAGGCAGGCGTGGCTGGTCTGGCCGTATAGACCTCGCGATGTGCGACCTTCTAGAGGCGCTTGGAGTCATAGGCCGCTGATCCTCCAAAGATCATGAGGGTGCCATTTGGTGTTGGGAAGGCATCGTCCTTCCCCCTCTACGTCGTCTGTGGTGGGGGCAGGTTCCTTCCCCTGCTCCCCTTTGTTGAGGCCCCCGGACAAGTATTTGCGCATGAGGCCGCAATCCTTGTATAGATGCTTGGCCGGGAAAGAATGGTTTGGGCATGGCTCCTCAAGCATTTTCTCAAAGTGGTTCAGAGCGCCCTCCGCAGGCTTTCGACCACCCTTGTAGTCGATAGCGGCCACGAGTGAGTTGTTGCGTCGTTGCTTCTTGTTTTTTCTTTTGGTGGGACGGTTGGAGGTGCCTTTGCTAGTGTCCTTGTCCCACCTTGCCTTGCCGTCAGAGTGGTCGAAGATGGCTCCGACTGCCTCCTCCCCTAAGGCATGGCTGGTGGCGATGTCCAAGAGCTCCTTGGTGGTCCGCAGGCCCCTACGCCCCAGCTTGTGAACCAAAGACTTGTAGGTTGTCCCGGATAGGAAGGCTCTTATCACGTCAGCGTCGACGATGTTAGGGAGCTCATTGCACTGCTGGGAGAAGCGTCGGATGTACCTGCGGAGGGTTTCATCTTCCTTCTAGCAATAGTTCTTGAGGTCCCATGGGTTTTTGGGGCATTTGTACGTGCCCTGGAAGTTGCCCACGAAGATCTCCGTCAGATTCGCCCAACTTTGAATGGCGTTGGACGGTAGGTGCTCCAACCACGCTCATGCCGAATCGGCCAAGAATAGTGGGAGATTGCGAATAATGAAATTATCATCACTCACACCACCAGCTTGACATGCAAGCCGATAGTCTTCGAGCTAAAGCCCGGGGTTTGTTTCCTCAGAATATTTAGGGATGTTGGTTGGCGGTCGGTACCTTAGTGGGAAAGCAGCGTTGAGGATGTGTCGGCCAAAGGCCTGAGGGCCTAGTAGGCCAGGGCTCGGGCTCTGGTCCTCGCCACTATCGTAGCGTCCACCGCGTCGAGGATGGTAGCTGTAGTGGGCTCCCTCCCCTATGTCGCCGTGGGTGCGGCTGTGAGCGTCGATGGTGCTGTGCACGTCATGGTCGTGGTCGAGACGTTGATGTACCGGGACGGTGGTGTGCTGCCTACTACCTAGCGATGTTTGGTGAACGGACACATCCTTGGTGGGGCGCACCGAGGGCGTGCGCTAGCTGGTGTCAGGTTCACATCTTCAAGACAATGAGCTTTCTTCCTACTGCGCCGCCGCACGCTCGAGCAACATGTGAATTTCTCAGTGGGCTCGACGATCCTCGAACGTCGCGGCCTCTGGAAGGCCGTGCAGCAAGGCCATCATAGCGGTGATGTTTTGGCTTGCCCGAGTGAAGTGAGGGAGGGTCCCATCATCGATGAGGATCCTCTAGTGTACCATGCGGGCCGTGGCACGCGCACGCCCACCATTTTCGTGGCGTTCGATCTCACGATTAATGTCCATGTACTCCTGGACGAGCCCTTGTCCGGCCTCATCGATTTCTAGCTTGCGGGCTCTTAGCTGCTCCATCCTCAAGTAAGATGGGGCCACTGCCTCCCCCCTAGACCTACCGTCAGGGTTGCTTGTTGGGGTAGCCTCTTCCCCAGAGACGCTTTAACGCGCCCCTCGAGGGTTTGCGCCATGAAGCATTCCCGAGAAGGGTGATGGCTCCCCCTGCTAGAATCAGAGCTGGAGGAGGATCCTAGCTCCTCCATGAGGAGCTTGTGGAGGGTCTCCATATCATGTTCAATTGTCCCCATGAACTCACTGTCCATGGGTGGCTGATCCATACGTAGCGCCAGAAGGTGGCCAGCGGTCGCCGCGGCGTTGCGGAGACCAAGCGGAGACGCTGTCGGGGTGCTCCGTGCATGGCGTTTCGGAGAGAGGGTGATGCAGCGTGGGGCCTCCCTAGATAACTAGGATCTAAGGGAGTCGCCGGACTAGCCCTCAAGCCTCCGGTGTCTGAAGCTGATGGAAGGGAGAGACTGGATGGCCTGTGGGCTAGCACCAGCTTTCCTCCTAGTGTGACGATGAAATCTAGGTCACCGAAACACACATGTGCCGTTGGGGACCCAGCTGATTGCATGGTTGGCCATCCGAGGCCTAATTTGGAACGCGCAAAGTCCCCTACCTGGCGCGCCAACTATCGGTATTTTGTACAAGCACCGGTAAGTAAATTTATAGTGATGCACGTTAGGCCCGGATGGTGCGCTAAAGGACACAAGATTTATACTAGTTTCGGGCTGAATGTCCCTACGTCCTAGTCTGTCGCTGCTCATGTTATTAGCACTAAAAATAGTTCGTAGTAGGGGGTACAAACGGTTGAGAGAGAGAATGGTCCCAAGTCTCTGATGGAAGGATCGAAAGGATGCCAAGAGCTTAGTAGTAGCTTGACTATGTGTGATGTGTTTTCATGTTGTCTCAAGTCCCTCCTCTTGTTGGAGGAAGCACATCCCCTTTTATAGATGAAGGGGATGACTTTACAAGTGAGAGGGCAAGGATGCGTATGCTACCTAGCCTTGTTGTTCACGTCTACCAAGCCTTGTAGTCCATTCCGGTGGGTGCGAGAGGATGGTAAGCGCCTACAATACTGTCGATGCCACTGTAGAATGTCAGGATGGCTACAGAGTAATGCTCCACACAGGGTATGGACTCTGGTATAGTAGTTTTGACTTATGAGCCTTGCCTAGCCTTGCTCTACATGCCTTCTTGTTCCTATGAGTCCCTGTCGGAGGGACGTGGGGTCAGGGTCTAAAGTAGCGCTGTGGGCAAGGCCTTCCAATCGGAGAGGGCGTCCGGAGGCTGAAGCGAGTGCTCTGATCTAGTGGACCTGAGGGGCCGTGAAGCGGGTGCCGCTCCCTTGGGACCATAACGTGGTGATAGCACATCCATCATTTGTGGAGGACATGAGTCCTTTCCAAGACTGTAGTGGTTGTCGTATGTCTATGTCGGGTTCCATGTCCGAGAGCTGAAGGCGGCGCCTACAACTCTGTAGGGTGAAGAACACGCACCCGTAACATTTTTCAAGCTCTGCTACGCCTGGGAGGGTCTAAAGCACCCATCCTGTCGTTCCCTGGCAGTACTTTTCCTGCTAGGGGCGTAGGGTATGGTCCTCGAAGCCAGCGGTTGACCTAAACGTCTTGTCCTACTCTATACCTATCATCGTGAGGGGGCGGGGAGAGGTTGACAGTCGAGACGAAACCTAGTCTTTAGACATCGGGCGAGGCAAAGTCTGCCCTCGGGGGTCAGGGCGAGACAGAGTCTATCCCTAAGCCCTCGGGCGAGGCAGAGCTGGCCCTTATCCCTCGGGCGAGACCGAGCCCAGCCCTCGGGGGTCGAGCGAGGCAGAGTCTAGCTGTTAGCCCTCGGGCGAGGCAGAGCTAGGCCCTTATACCTCAGGCAAGACCGAGCCCTAGCCCTCGTGGGTCAGGCAAGGCAGAGTCTAGCCCTTAGCCCTCGGGTGAGGCAGGAGCTGCCGAAGGACGTCGGACTGAGGCGGAAGTCTAGCCCTTAGCCCTCGGGCGAGGCAGAGCTAGCCCAAGGGCGTCGGGCAAGGTGGAGTCTAGCCCTTAGCCCTTGAAGCGAGGTGGAGCTGGCCCAAGGGCGTCGGGCGAGGTGGAAGCAAACTCTCGTTATTTGGGCAAGGAAAGCAGCAGGTGTCCTTATCCGTTCGGGAGTTTTTAACGTTCAATGGCTATTGGTTCCACCTCTCGGGGTACCCCGGTGTTAGGTCCCCGACATGGAGAAGGCAGGCGCACATAAGAGCATGTACCACAAAGGACAATAAAAGTTAAGAAAGACACCAAACAACCCACAGTAAAGTGCTGCCACCAACCGCAACAACCAAAATTAATAACCCAATGCCCTTAAAACCATATAAATAAGACACCCGGGGCTCCCCAAGACACTAAATCAAGTTTTAGTCTAGGGCTAAAGCATTAGGATAGCCACCCATGCTGCTCAGATCGGCTGTGATAGCGTGTGAGGCATCCTCACGCATAAGCGCAATGAGTGGGATTGATAGAGTATCAGGGGTCTCGGCAATCGCTGAAAGAGCGAAGTCCCAGGGATGGGACAAAAGGCTGTACAAGCATAAGGTTGCCAGTGGTGAAATCTAGATGTTGAGCAAAAACACGTAAAGATCAGGGCACATACCATCCAAAGGAGCATGTGCCTGGTGTTCGTCTAGCATGGAGCTGAAAGATGAGGCAACAGGATGTGGTCGCGCCACTGCGACAAGCAAGCATCGAGGGATGTTGCTAGAAAAAATGTCCCCCCATCCAACGAAACCACACCACGAAGCCATGTGCATCCATGAGACTAGATCCTTGTAGCAGCTCTATGCTAGTAAGCACAACACCACAATGCCGTGCATCAATCTAGCTAATTCACCTTGTAATAGTGCTAATTCACTCTGGCAAATTAACCAAATGAATTAGATGTTGTGAGCCAAGAAGCAGAACGAAAGATACCGATTGTGCATATCTACCAATATGCCTAGCCGCCGAATCGAATGTAAAACACCATCTCAAAAAGCATGTAAAGCAAAACAACTTCATCTCCATTTTGACACAGCACCACGTCAAGGGGCTGGCACAGGAGCCTCTCGAGCGTTAGCATTTTCACACATCCCCTTGGCACAAAAAGGTTGGGGGGGGGCACAACGCCTATTTGACTTAGCTATACGCCGAGGGGCTGGCGCAGAAGCCTCTCGAGCATCAACATTTTTGCACATCCCCTTGACACCAAAAGTATGGGGGGGACGATGCCTATTTGACTTAGCGATATGCCGAGGGGCTAGCGCAAAGGCCTCTTGAGCATCAGCATTTTTGCGTATCCCCTCGCCACCAAAAGGTTGGGGGACGACACCTATCCAATCAAGCGACATGTGGCAAACAACATCATAAGTATTATGTATACACAAGTATTCCACAATATGACACAACAGATAAGATTACAAGCATCACATAACATCCACAGTTTTAATTATGCTCCGTCCTGCGTAGGGCATCCAAAATGGTGGGGTTGAATTCCAAATAGAAAAACCTATGGAGAACCCTCTCCTTTCTGAGCATGCGATGGAACTAGGACCTTAGGAAACCAGTCATGCTAGAACCCAAACACTTCTTGCGATGATTAAACCAAGAAGCACCACCAACGTAAAAACCGTTGCAATCTATCATTAATGGGTAAATTTCCACAGGTTGTGCATGCCCCACGCTAGGAACCTACGCACCGAAATCACAGTAGTTTAAACTTAAGTCTTTACATCCACACCCAACCAAAATCAATGGTTCAAGAAACATTAGAATGGTGAATCCTAGTGTTCTACCCCATCTTGAGTGACTGCCCTCACCAGGACCACCGGTGCCCTCCTCAGCAGGGGTATCAGTAGCAGGAGTCAAAGGCTTATCCGCATCATCCGAACCACTGCCAGCCATGCCATCGCAAGCATTCTACACTACAATAAACTTTTTAACCTTTTCTTTGATGGCCATGCACTCCTCAATAGACTGCAAAATAGGTTTCAAACATAAAAAATGACTTTTCTTGACTCATCGCACAAAAGCTTGCAGGGTAAAAAGAGAACCTATGGCCAAGATCCTGGACCCAGGACGCCAAAACCCTTTGAAAAACCTCTTCCCCGCCTCATGAGCGTGGCTAGGAGCATTCTAGCAAGACTGCATGTCCTTGACCTCAAATTTATCAAGATGGTCGCACCCGAATTCCTCTAGAGCCTGGACGAAAGCATGGAGAGAAATGAAGGAGGCGTACTCGTGCCCGATGGTCATGTAGTCATCGACAGTGGCCTGCTCGTTTGCCTGGCCATTCCTTGAAGTCGATGACAGGGGCATCGCGGGGCTCTTCCGACTCCTCGCCCACACTCTCAATGAGTTCCTTGTACATGTTTCTCGCTCTCTAGGCGCCGGCAACTACCTTTTTGCGTTCATCATGCTTTCGCCTCGGGTATCATCAAATTCTTGACCCATCTTCTCGATCTGCTCCTCGGTAGTCTTGCAGGCAGCTACATTTTCTTCGACCAACTTTTTAGCCGCCTCTAGCTCCTGTTCGAGGGCCTAGATCCATGCATCCTTGGCCGCCAGATCCTTTTCCAGGCACTAGCAAAAAGCTTGGCCTTGATGTTGAAGCCCCCAAGCCAGGAGCATGGCCTACGAAAATAAAAAGGCAAAACATGAAACTACAGCCAGATAGAGAAAAGAGACAAAGCGAATACATGTCAATACCCATCCACTTACACAAGCAGCATGAAAGTTTACCACCTCTATAAGAGATGAATTAGGGACCTTCAAAAGGTCCATCTCCACCTCAGGAGCTGAAAATGAACTGAAGCACACATCAGTGAAACTGTCTGTGCTTAGGTTTGATAGCAGTCCAATGGTGCGGTAGTCCACGTTGGTGACCACCCTAGGAATTCGACGAGGCCCCTAAAGAATGAGCAATCTAGTAAGTCTCCTCCTTCATGGAACTCATTTGACCAGAAGAGCTCGACCCCGAATAAACTCGCATATCACCATGATCCTCAAGCCGAGAACTCAGTCGTAGTTCCCCAGTGACCAAATAGTTGCCTATGAACCAAGTCATCGCTTCGGCGAATATACTTCGCATAAAATTTAGATTTACCCTACAGCTAAGAGCCCAAAATATCAGGAGATGCCATGGGGGTATGGGCTGGGTGAGCAAAAGCCACCTCTTTGGGAGAAGTCATTATTGCCTTTTTTGTGCTAGTCTCCTTCAAGAGTCACTGGCCTTCCACAAATTCTTCTTAGCTTTTTTAGTAAAGAGGTCATCGACGAACATTGTATCCACAAGACTGAATGTGTCATTCACATCGGCGACTTTGGCCCTACCAACCATCCCATCGAAGCTCGAAGATAGCTAAAACAACAAAAGCAACATCGCATTAATGAATATGTAAAACAAAGGACGATTAAGAAACGAAAGGCCAAACCAGGAACAACAACAACAAAAATGCACAAAAAATATAACACTACCATTTCAATCCAGACTTGCCTAAATCGGTGGGTCTATTCGATCATGACCTTTTTGCTATTGCCCACCTTGCCAGCAATCTCTCTCCTAATCCGCACATCGGTAGGCTCCACTAGACCACGTCCTCGCCCGCTAAGCTTTCGCTTACTGGGATTCCATTGTAGCAGTGCTCTTTCCACGTCCAGACATCATCTTCCATACTCTGCGTCCTCACCCTTGGGCCCCATGACCACGACCACTGAGCGGCGGCGTTGTTAGTCAAAAGGCTGGTTGAAGGGCCTGACCGATCAGCATAGCAAAGACCCATTGCTTCAAAGACATAGTTTAGTCGCCTCTTCCTTGCCAAAGATTGGCACCAACCCTTGTGCTCTCTATTGCCGTAAAATCCAATGATTTCTTTGGCCTTGTGCTCTATCAAGTTCACAAAGCTAAAGTCGGTAGTAAAAGCATCCGACGACGCGATAGCAAGACACGGAAAGACATATCTGTCCCTTCGCTCTATATCAGAAAACTGAGTCTCATGGCTCAACAGAGGACTATTGCAAGATATCCATTCTTCCACCAAATCTCGATTAATCTGCCAGCGCGATGTCAAAGCGAAAGGTGTATGTGGCTTCGGTATCATGTGGCCCATCAGCTAGAATCTTGGCCAAGCGAAATCCCTCTATGGGCGTCATCTTTGAGACAAGTATATGCGCTTTCGACAGCCCATTTATCAGCGCCTCTGCCACCTCTTCATCGGAGCACACATGGTGGTAGAACCAGTAGTCGGTCCAACAAGGCCATTTATTTCGGTAGGTTGGCACAATTTGCACGGTGCCTTTTGTCTTCTTCGGGACAAAATTGTAGGACCCATAGTGGGCCACCATGTCAGTCTTGGTCTGCTTATCCTTGACCATTTTCTTGTGAAAATGAGTCTCATAGTAGCGAGCGAACATGTTTACGCTTGAAAGATCCTAAATGGCTAGAGGGGGGTGAATAGCCTATAAAATTTTTCTACAAACACACTAGAGCAATTGGTTAGTAACCTAAATAGCAAAATGCAACTTTGCTCTAGCTCTACAAGGGTTGCAAGCCACCTATCCAACAATTCTAGTTGCTACGATCACTAGGCACAAACAATGGCTATGTCACTACTCACTAAGAGCTCTCAACAAGTCTACACTAAAGAGCTCCACTAGGTGATACTAAACTAGCAAGCAAGACAAGCTCTCAAAACTAATTACACTAAAGAGTTTGACAACTAGTTTGCTGGGAATGTAAAAGAGTGAGTATGGTGATTATATCGCCGCATCAAGGAATGAACCAATCACAAGATGAAGACAATCCAATCACTAGGAGGAATCCAATCACACAAGAGACACAAGATTTTTCTCCCTGAGGTTCATGTGCTTGCCAGGCACGCTAGTCCCCATTATGTCGACCAATACTTGGTGGTTCAGTGGCTAATAGGTATCAGACACCTAGCCCACCACAAGAGATTCACCGCAAGAACCTACCCACAAGTGAGGTAGCTCAATGAGATGAGTAATTTACTAGAGTTGCCTTTGGTGCTCTGTCAGGGAAGGCACAAGACCCCTCACAAGCAACCGATCGAGGCCAAAGACAATCACCAACTCTGCTCAATGATCCTCCAATCATCGGGCCATCTAGGTGTTGGCAAACACCAAGAGTAACAAGCTCACAACCAACCCAAATCACCCAACTAGTGCCACAAGATGATGCAACTCAATGCAATGCACTAGAGGCTCTAAAATCTCACTTAAGATGATGAAATCAAGTGTACAAGTGAGTGAAGTGTGATGCTCAGCTTCCAAAGGGTGTGCACAAGTGTATGAGGTGCCAAGAGAGTGGCCAACGCCAGCCACACCCTCTATTTATAGCCACACAAGCAAATAGAGCCATTATACCCCTTGGAGTTGTTTCTACGAGGTCACCGGACAGGGTGACCTGCCCAACGATTGAATTTTAACGGTCACAAACTAGCTGTTGGGGCACCTAGATAGGGTGGCAGGTGGCACTGCCCCTAGGGGTGGCGGTGGCCACCCAGCCATGCCCCCAAGAGACCAAGTCTCTAGAATAAAATGGCGGTGCATCGCCGTCCTAGTGGCGGTGCCCACAGCAGTGACCGAAGCCAAAACACTTGCTCTCTAGAATAAAATGGCGGTGGCACCAGACAGCCCATGGCTGGTGACCAGGTGGTACACCGCTGCGCCCATGGCGGTGTACACTGGCATGTCTAGTGACCACCCGAAATGAGCCACTCTTGGCCCTTCACTGCCAGATCTAGGTGGGAACCGCCCTAGGGGTGGCAGTGCCACTCAGGCACTAAACCCCTTCCCCAAGTTGCAATTTTTTGCATTTCATTCCATGACAACTTAGAGCAACTTTCCACAAGGGATGCTAACTCTTAAAGTGTTTTCTCAAAACATGTTAGAGCCAAGTTAGCATTTCTCAAATCATTTTTGATAAATATTTTTGCTTGCTCTCCGATGTGCACTAGGCCTAAATGCAATGCATGAAGTCCAACACCTAGTGGCACTAGATGACCGAATTGTCTAGTTAAGAACCCCTCTTAATAGTATGACCATCTATCCTAAATGTCATCACACTCTCTTTAGTGTCTTGACCACTAAAACAAAATCCCTAATTATACCTTTGCCTTGATCTCCATAGGGTTTTGTTTTTCTCTTTCTTCTTTTCCAAGCTGAGCACTTGATCATCATCACTTGTGGCCATCTCATCATTTCATGTGATCAACATCACCATTTGAGTGCCACTATGCTTCACAATTTGGATTGCACCAACCTAGCTCATATCACAACTCATGCCAAAGGTTAGTGCATAGGTTTCATCAATTATCCAAAATCCAAACTAGGGCTTTCAATCTTGGCAACATATCAGGTGCAAACCAAGCAACCTATGGAAACTTGGAAACTACTGATCAGGGACATAGGATGTCAATCCAATGGATAGGGATGAGAGGTGGCACTGATTTTGCGCTTAAGCCCCCCCCACCTACTAGTTTTTTTTTCCAAAAACCCCCTGCACCCTCCTATGCAAATTCATCATTAGAGACATGCGCTGCCCTAGGTGATTCGCATCTTGTCGCCCCAGCCCTACGCTGCTAGAGACCTACACTCTGTCATCGCTGGCCCTTGCCCTCCGCCACCCCTTGGTCACATCACGATCGAGGGAGCCAAAACTGCACTGTCGAATCCTCTTGGAGGACGTTAAAAAGATCTTGAAGACCACCAGCGGCACACCCTTCATCATCCTAACAACCGGTTCTTCATCTACCTATGAGCTCGATCATGGGAGCACTGAACTGTATGTGAACAACTCTGATATCATGCCATGCACATAGGCACTGAGACACAACACACCATGCTAGTGGATCGACCAGCAGCGCCTGGGCTTCAACATGGACAGTGGTGGAGAGAGACTGATCATGTTTGCAGTGTGCCTGGCCATCTATGAGGTCCTGCGCAGCTCTGACGTGTGTGAGTTCTTTTTTGTGACCTTTCTTT
Source organism: Miscanthus floridulus (assembly GCF_019320115.1). Classification (NCBI taxonomy): domain Eukaryota; kingdom Viridiplantae; phylum Streptophyta; class Magnoliopsida; order Poales; family Poaceae; genus Miscanthus; species Miscanthus floridulus. The sequence goes on along the minus strand of NC_089593.1, from coordinate 22,192,302 downwards.
TCATTTTTGTTTTCGTGGCCCGGTTTCCTTTTTGTTTGATTGAAAGTTCTATCAATATGATTGCCAGAGGACATACTCGGAATGGCGTGATGATGTGGAATGACAGCAACAGCCAACAGCAGCAAGAGCTGCAGCAGCCATGGACAAGGAACAATGCCATCTCTGAAGCCGTCGTCGTTGATCCCGCCATTGCGGGACTTATAGGAAGAAGTTTTGAGGCCACCGCCATGGATCATTTGAAGCCTATGGTTGGAATGATATTTGATACACTTACAGATGTGGAGAAATTTTACAAATCGTATGCACATGAAGCTAGTTTCTCTATTCGTGTTGGTCAGCACAAGAAGCAAAATGATGAAATATTATTCAAGCGGTATTATTGTTCAAGGGAAGGATACAGAAAGGAGAACATAAAAAATGTTATTGATGAATCCGAAAAAAAGAGAAAGACACATAATGTGATGGAAAGCAAATGTGGTTGTGAGGCACATATTGTTGTCAAGCTTGGCAATGACAAGAAGTATCGGATAGCTTCAATGGTTGAGGAGCACAGCCATGGTTTTGTGTCACCAGATAAGAGACATTTGCTAAGATCCAACCGTAATGTTAGTGAGAGGGCAAAGAGTACCTTGTTCAGTTGTCATAAGGCTAGCATTGGCACCTCACATGCATATAGACTTCTCCATGTCAGTGAGGGTGGGTTTTAGAATGTTGGGTGCACGCTGAGGGATTTGCAAAACTATTACCGTGACCTCAGGAGCAATATCAAGGATGCAGATGCACAAATGTTTATGGCACAACTTGGGCGAAAGAAGGAAGTAAATCCTGCCTTCTTTTATGACTTTATGGTGGATGAACAAGGATGACTTGTTCATGTGTTTTGGGCAGATGCCTTATGCAGGAAAACTATAGTGTTTTTGGTGATGTGGTGTCGGTAGATTCAACATACACCACTAACTAGTATAACATGATTTTTGTGTCATTTACTGGAGTCAATCATCACTTGCAAAGTGTTTTCCTAGGGACAACATTCTTGGCAAATGAAAAGATTGAGACATATGAATGGTTGTTTAACACCTTTCTTAAGGCTATGCATGGAGTAGCACCTCATCTAATCATAATAGATGAAGATGCGAGCATGAAGGCTGCTATTGCTCATATTCTACCGGATACAACTCATAGACTTTGCATGTGGCATATCATGGAAAAGGTTCCTAAGAAGATCGGGCCCTCTATAAGAGAGGATGAACTATTCTGGGATAGACTACACACATGTGTTTGGGGCTCCAAGACTACAGATGATTTTGAGTCACAATGGAATTCTATCATAACATATTTTGCACTCATGGGAAACGATTGGTTTTCCACAAAGTTTGCCATGCATCAATCATGGATTCTGGCATACTTTATGGACATACCTCTAGCAGGAATCCTTAGGACTACATCATGATCAGAGAGTGCAAATTCTTTTTTAACCATTTCATTCATTGAAAATTGACCTTTGTTGAGTTCTGGCTAAGGTTTGACACATCTTTGGAGTGCCAACGCCAAGAGGAGTTGAAAGCCGATAATTTAAGTCTTCACACCACTCCTAAATTGATGACACCATGGGCCATGGAGAAGCAATGTAATGTGATATATACACATGAAGTCTTCAGTAAATTTTAGGAACAAATCGTAGCTACAAGAGACCATTGCATTATTCAAGGCATTACAGAGTGTGAAGATATAAAAATTGTCACCATCAGCAGTATCTCTGGAAAAGAGCGAGTGGTTCAGTTGAACAAGTCAGACATGTTTGGTAGGTGTTCCTATAAATTTTATGAGTCCTATGGCATCCCATGCCATCATATTGTACAAGTGCTTAGAGCTGAGAAGCAAAATGAGATACCATCTATTTATATTATGAAGAGATGGGAGAAAAGATATAAAAGGTTTGTATTGTATGATTTTTTTTCTATGGGTGTTTTGTACAATAGTACTAATCAGATATTCAATTTTACAGGGATCTATTGTTTGATGAAGAAGGTAACCTGCTAGATGAAAAGCCTGAAGATCCTATGGTGGTGTCAATGCAGAAAAAGAATTCAGATTCACGCAACCAGTTTGAAGATCTTATCCAAATGGCCATGAACTCTGAACAAGGGATGGACTTTTTATTTTCTAGTTTATCCAACCTAGTGGAACCTCTCCAAATGATCATGCCTACTACTAGAGTTAATAAACAGGATGAGTATGAATCTTTCCTTGGTAGTAAAATTCCAAATCAAGTCGATATACATCCACCAAATGATATCAAGTCCAAAGGGAGATGCAAATGAATTAAGAAGAGCAAGGAGATGAAGGCTGCAAGCAAGGGTAAAAGTAAACAGACGTGTGGAAAATATAAGCAAGTAGGGGATCATGATGCACGCACTTGCCCAAACAATGTTGTTGGCTAATATTTCAAGTTCGTGTAAACACTTTTTTACTAGTGACATCATTCAGTTGCCAATTTTTAGTGTTACATTTTCCTATCTACAAGCTTGTGATTCTACAATGTACTGATATACTTAGTTCTAGTTTACATTTTCCTATATACAAGCTTGTGATTCAGTTACAAGGTACTGATATTGCACTTTCCTATCTACAAGCTTGTGGTTCTAGAACATCCCTTATGCATTATTATAATATCTAAAAAGTATTATTGATTTGCTTAGATTTGTAGTGGGACTGAAACATTATTGATCTTCTATATTTTTTAGTGCTGATAACTATTGACACTCACCAAACATTATGTTTTCTTCCATTTGGGATCAACATGAACAATTAATCCTACTTTTTGTCTCTTTATTTCGACAACTCAAGAATCTGGTTGTGCTCACATGTGCTTTCATGTCTCAATTGATGTTCTATTTTGTCAGCCCAAACTTCTTGTATACATGTGCTACTTTCTACTGATATTAGCTGCAGGGCTTGCTTGATCCAAAGTAGAAATTCCCAATAACCAGTACAACATTTTGAGTTCTACAAATTTCTGTTCGTTCCAATGATAGCACAATTTAGAATACAATTTGCCATCTATACAATTTCTATAGTCTTTGATGTGTCCTATACAATCACAACTTGCCCAACTTTCTACCACCTGGACGGTTTATAGATCACCAGGCAAAGCACGATTTACAGAACACATGCTTCAATGCATCTCAGGATCAACACACAACTTCAGACTGAAGCAATCCTCCCCATTCACCTTCCTCTCACCAATGCACCTCAGGATCAGCACAACTTTAGAATGAAGCAATCCTCCCCATTCACCTTCCTCTCGCCAATGCACCTTGCACCAGCATGGCAGTCAACGGATACAAGCCCTATAGAGACAAGGAAGAACAATTTTCAGTCACAAATGGCCATTCCAGCAGGCGGCGGAGGGCCATGGGTCCGTTCGATCCGATAGGTAGACGACAGACCCTGCTCTACTCCTTTGCTGCCAAAAGTGGAGTGCATGCGTGTGCGTGCTCTGCTCTGCTACAACCAACTGTTGTCGACCCACGGAATGGAGTGAATTCGTGCGCAGTGCACTACGTCGTCGTCCCAACACCTGCTTTGGCATGGCGCCAGAATCAGAACAGAGATAGTACTCCTCCTAGAGGAGATTTAGAGAAAGCGACAGACCATGGCTGCAAAATAGTAGACATGCTTTTAACAGCGACAGCGAGCGCTCGGTGGGGTTAGGGTGGCGGTCGATCGGGGCAGGATGTCGACATCGAACTTAGTCCATGGCTCACACCCCTGACCAGTCAGCTGGGGCGGCGAGATGCGAATCGCCTGGGGGTGGTGTAGGTCTCTGGCGGCATAGGGCTAGGGAGATGAGATGCGAATTGCCTAGGGCGGCGCAGGTCTCTAACGTTGAATTTGCACAGGAGGGGGCAGGGGGTTTTTGGAAAAAAGCCGACAGGTGGGGGGGGGGGCTTAAGCACAAAACCATGCCGCCTCTCCCCCCATCCATTGGATTGACATCCTATGTCCCTAATTGGTAGTTTCCAAGTTTCCATAGGTTGCTTGGTTTGCACTTGATATGTTGTCTTCAATCTCCCCCTTTTTGGTAATTCATGACAACCTATTTACAAAGATATTCGATAAAATCTATTGGATTCATGTTGCTTGCCCAACCATATTACCATGTGTAAAGGTTATGGACAAGTTTCATAAACTTGAAATTGGTAGTATTAGCTCCCCCTACATATGTGCTAAGAGTTTCTATTTGAAAGCTTGCACATATGCATGGATAGAAAGTTTGGGAGAGTAATAGCTACTAAATGATGCTAAGGTGTAAAGAATGGACCTTTGAAGTGTGATACCAATCGGAGTTGCTAATATACATCATCCTTAGCGCCATTAGTAACTAGACATTCACAAAACTAGAAAACCCTATGAGATCAACATTATATGAAAGGGTCTAGCTTTTACATGATAGGCACAAGTCTAGTTACTCTTCCTATTCTTATGCATGCTAGTTTTCATTTGATCAATCCTTTTCTACAATCTAGCATACACCACACAAGCATGAATAGGAAATTTAGAGCTTGTGCCATGCAAGAAATCATATGTAATGCACATACAAATGCAACATACAAGTTTATGAGCTTGCTCCGCCTACTTGTGTGCTTCAAATTTTAATTGATCCCATTACAATGTCATTTCATTTGTTAGTTTGCTCCCCCTATCTCTTACTATCTTTGTGAATTTCTCTCCCCCTTTGTCAACAATTAGCACAAAAGGTGAGCTCAAATTTTAGATAGGTTGGGGTGAAACCATGTGAAGTGAGGATCATTTTCCTAATTTGGTTCAATCTAGATCATTTGCAAAAGATATTTAACTCGGTTTGATCCAAGGGCAAGCTTCTTCACACCTCCAAATAAGGGTTATCATGCACCATATTGAATTAAACACTTATAGCTCATTTTCTAGATCAAACACTAGGTTCACAAGCTCACAAACATGTCATATGCTACCACTAGATCATTTCAAGCATACAAGCAATAGTGGTACCATACAAGCATCAAATTCATTTGATTTGCATGAATGAGCCTAAGACATGATAGGAATGACTAGATGCACTAAACAAGTCCTTAGTAATGGATGAATCACATGTCAATCAACTTTATCTTGCTTTGCTCGAAGGAGAGGCATGTCATATAATGGGGGTGCATCAACACATATTTGAGAAGTCAAGTATGTTCAATTCATTCCTTAGTTTGCGAAACCTTTTCTCATCTAGTGGCTTGGTGAATATATCAGCTAGTTGATCATCGGTGCCCACACTCTCAATATAAATGTCCCCTTTTTGTTGATGATCTCTTATGAAATGGTGACATACATTTATATGCTTTATTCTTGCATGTTGAACCGGATTGTTGGTGAGTTTGATTGCACTCTCATTGTCACATAGCAACGGTACTTTCTTGAACTTGATTCTAAAGTCATTCAAAGTATCCTTCATCCAAAGTAATTGAGCACAACAACTACCGACTGAAATGTACTCCGCTTCGATGGTTGAGAGTGCTACACTATTTTGCTTCTTTGATGACCAACACACAAGTGATCTTCCCAATAGTTGACATGTGCCCGATGTGCTCGTTCTCTCAACTTTACATCCTGCATAATCAGAGTCTGAATATCCAATAAACTCAAATCTAGCTCCTTTGGGATACCATAATCCAACATTTTGTGTATGCTTCAAGTACCTCAATATTCTTTTGGTGGCCTTCAAGTGACTTTCTCTTGGTGAGGCTTGAAATCTAGCACACATGCATACACTAAACATCACATCCGGCCTTGATATGGTCACATAGAGTAGGCTTCCAATCATAGATCATCACCGATATATCTATTTATCCACCATGTTGCCACTAGCATCACTATCCAAGCTTCCATTTGTCCCCATTGGTGTACTAATAGCTTTAGCATCATCCATTCCAAACTTCTTGAGCATGTCTTTGATGCACTTGCCTTGACTCACAAATGTGCCATTTTTCAATTGCTTGATTTGAAGACCAAGGAAGTAATTAAGCTCTCTAATCATGGACATCTCAAACTCACTTGCCATTATCTTTCCAAACTCCTCACAAAAATCTTGATTGGTTGATCCAAATATGATATCATCAACATAGACTTACAACACAAACAAGCATTGCCTAGCTTCTTGGTGAAGAGAGTGGTGTCAACCTTACCCATCTTGAATCCCTTAGAGAGTAGAAAATCTCTCAATCTCTCATACCATGCTCTTGGTGTTTGCTTCAAACCATACAAAGCCTTTCTCAACCTGTAGACATGGTTGGATTTCTTCTCATCTTCAAATCTAAAAGGTTGCACAACATACACAAGCTCATTAATGTACTCATGGAGAAATGCACTCTTCACATCCATTTGGTATAGCTTGATGTTATGTGCACAAGCATAGGCTAACAAGATCCTAATTGCTTCCAATCTTGGAACTAGGGCATATGTCTCTCCAAAGTCAAGACCTTCAACTTGAGTGTAACCTTGAGCCACTAATCTTACTTTGTTCCTTACAACAATCCCATCTTCATCTTGCTTGTTCCGAATGTCTCACTTTGTTCCAATCATATTATGATCCGTAGGCCTCTCAACTAACTCCCATTGATTTATTTTGAAGTTGTTTAGCTCTTCATGCATGGAGTTGACCCAATCAAGCTTCATCTATCTTCTTAGGTTCAATGGATGACACAAATGAGAAGTGTTCACAAAAATGGTGCCAATCTTGATCTTGGTTGCACACCTCTTGAGATATCACCAATGATACAATCCAATGGATGATATCTTGCAACATTGGTTGGTTGGAGCACTTGCACTTGATTGCTTACATTTGATTGATCACTTGATTGAGATGATGAACTAGCCACTTGTTGTTGATCTTGCACTTTGTCATCACTAGCACTTGCTTGAACTTGATCATGAGAACCACTAGCTTGCACATTTGAGTTAGAGAGCACTTGATTCTTGTCATCTTCAACATCAATCACCTCTCTAGCCCTTATGTCACCAATGTCTATGCTATTTATTGCATTGACCGATTGAGTGCTTCTTGCATCACTAGATTCTCATCTTTCTCTTGGGAGCCATTGGTTTCATTAAATTCCACATCATGAACCTCCTCAAGAGTACCACTAGGCAAATTCCAAACTCTATAAGCCTTGCTAGTAGTTGAGTAACCAAGTAAGAAACTTTCATCACATTTCTTCTCAAACTTGCTCAATCTTGTGCATTTCTTCAATATGTAGCATTTGCAACCAAAAACCCGAAAGTATGCAATATTGGGCTTTCTTCCATTCAAGAGCTTATATGGTGTCTTCTCCATCATGGGATGACAATAGAGTCAGTTGCTATAGTAGCAAGCCATGTTGATTGCTTCAGCCCAAAATGAATGAATCACATTGTACTCACTCAACAATGATCTTGCCATGTCAATCAAGGTTCTATTCTTCCTCTCAACTAGGTCATTTGATTGAGGAGTGTACTTGGTTGAGAATTGATGTCTAATCCCAAACTCATCACACAAATCAACTATTGTATTCTTGAATTCACTTCCATTGTCATTTGTTACTTTCTTGATGGTTGTTTCAAACTCATTTTGAATTTTCTTGATGAATGTCTTGAAGGTTGCAAACACATCACTCTTGTCAACAAGAAAGAACACTCAAGTGTATCTAGTGAAATCATCCATAATCATAAATCCATATTTGTTTCTACCAATGCTAGTGTATGTGGTTGGTCCAAACAAATCCATGTACAACAACTCAAATGCCTTAGATGTACTCATCATGCTCTTCTTAGGATGTGTGTTGCCAACTTGCTTTCTTGCTTGACATGCACTACAAAGCTTATACTTCTCAAATGTGACATCTTACAAGCCTCTAACTAGATCATGCTTAATCAACTTGTTCAATTGTTTTATTCCAACACGACCAAGCCTTCTATGCTATAACCAATCCATGCTAGACTTAGTGAGCAAATATGTTGACAATTGAGCTTCTCTAGCATTGAAATCAACCAAGTATAGATTCTCATATCTAAAACCTTTGAATATCAAGTTAGAGCCATCTACACTTATGACCTCTACATCATCAACTCTAAATATGCACTTGAAACTAAGATCACAAAGTTGTGCTACCGACAAAAGGTTGAAGTTCAAGCTCTCTACTAGTAGCACATTGGAAATTCTCAAGTCATTGGATATTGCAATCTTACCAAGCCATTTGACTTTGCCTTTGCCATTATCACCAAATGTTATACTATCAATCCCATTGTCATCATTTGAGTTAATTGAATTGAACATTCTTGAATCACCGATCATGTGTTGTGTGCACCCACTATCAAGCACTCAATACCTTCCTCCGACTTTATAATTGACCTACAAAAGAAAATCAATTCTTTTTAGGTACCCAAACTTGCTTGGGTCCTTGAAGGTTAGTCACTAAGGTCTTTGGTGCCCAAATAGCTTTCTTCTTTGAGCCCACAATAGGTGTACCAATGAACTTAGCCTTCACACCATTCACACCCTTGGTAAGCATGTAACAAGAATCAAAACAAATTGAGGATACATTAGCAATTATCTTGTTCTTGTTCTTTATGTAAGATTGCTCTAAGTACCCTACTTGCTTGCATCTATTGCAAAGCTGACCATTGCCCTTCATAAAGCTAGCTTTGGGAGTGACAAAGGCCGTCTTGCCTTTCTTGGGGGTATAGCCTAATCCCTCTTTGTTGAGAGAAAACCTTTGGCTATCCAAGCACTTTAGCAAGCGGGCATCTCCACCATAGGCATTGCCTAAGGCACGAGTGAGCTCATTCACCTCCTTCTTGAGGGTCTCATTTTTCCACCATTAGTGAGGGATCACAAGTAAAACCATCACTTAAAGGTGAAGTTGTAGTGGTGGTGCTACAAGAGGGGTTAGTGGGAGCAACAACAATTGGTTTATAAAAAGATTCATCAAGAATATCACATGTTAGTCCCATATCACATGACACAATCACCTGCTCCTTCTTCGCTTCTTCCTCCTTGACTTGCTTGAGAAGAGAGGAGTGAGCCTTTTCAAATTTAGAGTGAGCTTTGCCAAGCATCTCATGGTCTTCCCTTAGACTCTCATGAGAGGCATTTAGCTCATCAAAGGATTGCTCAAGAGATTTGATCTTCTTGCGCAATTCTTTGCACTCCTTTCTCTTCATCTCAAAGCAAGTGTGCACTTGCTCACACATGTCCATAAGATCCTCCTTGGTGTACTCCTCATCATCATTACTCCTACAATCATCACTTTCACAATCATCATCACTCACATCATATTTTACCTTGGTAGGCTTTACCATGAGGCATGTCGATGGAGTATCGAAGATGGAAGGCTTCTTGTTGATGGCGATGCTTACTAGTGCTTTCTTGATAGATTTTTTGCCATCATCACTAGAGTCATCACTATCCAAAGAGCCATCACTATCCCATCCACCACATAGCCTCCACCCTTCTTCTTCTTTTGGAAGGTCATCTTCTTCTCCTTCTTTTCCTTCTTGTCCTTCTTATGCTTCATCTTCTCATCCTCATCATTATCACTATTGTAGGGACAATCCACTACAACATGATTCGAGCTCTTGCACTTGTAGCATCTCCTCACATACTCTTTGCTCTTGTTGTTGTCTCTTCTCTTACTTGCACCATAGCCCTTCTTCTTCATGAATCTTTCAAACTTGCGCACAAAGAGAGCCATGGCTTCATCATCAATGTCACTAGCATCTTTATCATCACTTGATTCTTCTTTCTTGGACTTGCCCTTCTTCTTGGGTGGTGAGCTAGCCTTTAATGCTACACTTTTCTTCTTCTTGTCTTCATCTTCCTTCTTGTCATCCTTGTCAACCTCCTCCCTTTCCACATGGTATGTCTCTTATGTTATGTCATCACCTAGTACTTGGTTAGGGGTGAGTTGCTTCCATCCTCCTCTAATGATGATCAATCTCAATGTCTCAAATCTAGAAGGTAAGCACATCAAGAACCAATGAGAGACATCATCATCATTGATCTTTTCTCCCAAAGCCTTCAAATCATTGACTATCACTTGCAATCTATGGAACATCTCCGGAATGCTCTCATCATCCTTTATCTTGAAGCTTGTCAACTTGTCCTTGAGGATATATAGTCTGGCACTCTTCACTGCCGTTGTTGATGGTCGTTAACACCAATTATAAACCATCAACATAACCTGCATATATACTTAATTCCATCACCAAACATAGTTATAGGGTATAATTCTAATAAGTTCTATGACTTTTTGTGCTCTCACTTGTCTCACAGCATATTTAATTTTTCATAGAACAAAATTATCTCAAATGGTGAATTGGAGTGCACCATTGCGAAGAGCTCATCGAGCTGATCAAAACAGATATATTATTTGCTATATTTGGAGCTTGAAATAAAAATATATAAATTTCGCAAATAAAATAAAAACTCCACATCATGAGCTGCAGGATTAATTGGGCTCAATTCAAAATTTGTCCCATAAAAGCCATGTGTATTTTAATGAGATATGGTGGAAAGTTTAGTACCAATGAGGCTAACTAAGAGGAGGAGGGTGCTAGGAGCCCTCATATATAGCAGCCCTTACCCCCTCCCTAGAGCCATCTTGGAAAACCCTAATTCATATCTCTCATTCAGATGAACACACACTAGAAGGATTATGTCTAGAACTCTCCAATGTAGTAGATTAGTAACTCGGGAGTGAGGGTTGAGTTGGGCTCATGCTCAAGTTCCGGATCTAGTCTTGGAGGCTCAGCAAAGCCTTGTATCTTTACTTCTACAACTTGTAAGACTTACTATCAATTTATTATATTCTTATCTACATGGCTATACTTACTTTGAATATATATCTTGCTTAGTTGAGGTTATCATTACTTTTGTGTGCGGGTTCATAGAGCGCTTAGACTGCTATAGTTTATCGATTGGGTTAAGTAGCCGAGCCTCGTGTAAGCATGGTGCTTATATGATTCTCTGCCTATGAGTACACCCTATTCTCTGGTTGTGTGGTAGTAGCAGGTGGTGACAGTCCCATCTATCCTTTGTAGTACATGCTGAATTGATTAAATTGTAGGACCGTAGTTGCGTTAGTAGAGTTATCCATTGTGGATGCTCTACTATCTAAGCGGCATCCCGAAGTGCACAAGAGTAGAGTTAGTCTTAGCTATAGTTGGGTGTATATATACTTTGACCATGTAATAAGAATATCATAGGAATCGACCTCACTCGTTGTTCTCCCGAGTTGACTAGTTTACATTATCTTAGTGATCTATCCCCTGAGTGTCATTATACTTAATTCCTATCATTACCTTTACCTCTTGCTTTAGCTATACTGGTATGTTGATTAGTATACATTTGTTTGTTATCCAATAAATTTTTACTCCATTGTTTCCCTGTGGTAAAATATAAATAACAATACCAGAAATACTCCTGATAAAATGCTATAATGGTATTCTGTGCGCTTGCGAAATCCTGCATATTCTATTTGCACTTATAAATACCAACAGCCGGTGTGCCCTCATATATTTCTTTCAATCTCTTCCATCTCACTAGCTCTCTCACTATCCTTGATTTGCTCAAACACCTTGGAATCAATGGCATCGTAAATGGTGTTTAGAGCGATTGTATTGCATTGCTTGTTGGCCTTGTCATTGTTGGTGAGATTGTCCGGATCAAGAATCACAAAGTCACTCACAGTCACATCCCACACTTGGTCATTGATTGAACCAAGGTACATCTTCATCTTTCTCTTTCAATTGTCATAGCATGTACCATCAAAGAACGGTGGTTTGTCCCCCACATGGTTGAACACAATTTGAGCCATCTTTTGACACCGAGGTTGTTAAGCCTTCAATCAAACGGTGGCCATGGCTCTGATACCACTCGAAAGGTCCTAAATGGCTAGAGGGGGGTGAATAGCCTATAAAAATTTTCTACAAACACACTAGAGCAAGTTGTTAGTAACCTAAATAGCAAAATGCAACTTTGTTCTAGCTCTACAAGGGTTGCAAGCCACCTATCCAACAATTCTAGTTGCTATAATCACTAGGCACAAACAACATCTATGTCACTACTCACTAAGATCTCTCAACAAGTCTACACTAAAGAGCTCCACTAGGTGATACTAAACTAGTAAGCAAGACAAGCTCTCAAAACTAATTACACTAAAGAGCTTGACAACTAGTTTGCAAGGAATGTAAAAGAGTGAGTATGGTGATTATACCACCGTATTGAGAAATGAACCAATCACAAGATGAAGACAATCCAATCACTGGGAGAAATCCAATCACACAAGAGACAAGATTTTTCTCTCGAGGTTCACATGCTTGCTGACACGCTAGTCCCCGTTGTGTCGACCAACACTTGGTGGTTTGGCGGCTAATAGGTATCACACATCTAGCCCACCACAAGTGGCACCATAAGAACCTACCCACAAGTAAGGTAGCTCAATAACATGAGCAATTTACTGGAGTTGCCTTTAGCGCTCCACCGATGAAGGCACAAGACCCCTCACAAGCAACCGATCGAGGCTGAAGATAATCACCAACTCCGCTCAACGATCCTTCAATCACTAGGCTGTCTAGGTGTCGGCAAACACCAAGAGTAACAAGCTCACAACCAGCCCAAATCACCCAACTAGTGCCACAAGATGATGCAACTCAATGCAATGCACTAGAGGCTCTCCAATCTCACTCAAGATGATGAAATTTAGTGAACAAGTGAGTGGAGTGTGTTGCTTAGCTTCCAAAGGGTGTGCACAAGTGTATGAGGTGAAGAGAGTGGCCAAGGCCAGCCACACCCTCTATTTATATTTACACAAGCAAATAGAGCTGTTATACCCCTTGGAGCTATTTCTGTGAGGTCACCGGACAGGGCGGTGCATGGCACCGGACATAGTGGTGACCTGCCCAATGGTCAAATTTTAACAGTCACAAACTAGACGTTGGGGCACCGGACAGGGTGGCAGTGACCACCCAGCCATGCCGCTGAGAGACCAAGTCTCTAGAATAAAATGGCAGTGCACCACCGTCCTAGTGGGGTGCCTAGGGCAGTTATCGAAGCCAGAACCCCTGCTCTCTAGAATAAAATGGCGGTGGCACCGGACAGCCCATGGTGGTGCACCACCACGCCCATGGCAGTGTACACCAGCGTATCCGATGACCACCCCAAACCAGCCACTCTCGGCCCTTCACTGCCAGATCTAGGTGGGCACTGCCCTAGGGGTGGCGGTGCCACTCAGGCACCAAACCCCTTTCCCAAATTGCAAATTCTTTCGCATTTTGTTCCACGGCAACTTAGAGCAACTTTCTGCAAGCGATGCTAACTCTCATAGTGTTTTCTCAAAATATGTTAGAGCCAAGTTAGCATTTCTTAAATCATTTTTGATAAATATTTTCACTTGCTCTCCGATGTGCACTAGGCCTAAATGCAATGCATGAAGTCCAACACTAAGTGGCACTAGATGACCAAATTGTCTAGTTAACAACCCCTCTTAATAGTATGACCATCTATCCTAAATGTGATCACACTCTCTATAGTGTCTTGATCACTAAAACAAAATCCCTAATTATACCTTTGCCTTGATCTCCATAGGGTTTTGTTTTTCTCTTTCTTCTTTTCCAAGTTGAGCACTTGATCATCATCACATGTGGCCATCTCATCATTTCATGTGCTCAACATCACCATTTGAGTGCCACCATGCTTCACAACTTGGATTGCACCAACCTAGATCATATCACAACTCATGCCAAAGGTTAGTGCATAGGTTTCATCAATTATCCAAAACCAAACTAGGGCTTTTAACGCTTAAGGCACACCCGGACATCTTGAGTGCCATGGTGAATACGCCAAGCCACGCAAAAACATTGGGAGTTAGCTGATGGATCTGTAGATTGAAATGTTGTAGAACTTCACCCACGAGATCCTCATAGGGGAACCATCATAGCCTAGCTACGAAGAAATCATGAAAAACAACTACCTTGTAGGGCTCTAGGTGTAGAACCTCTTCTTGGCCTAGGGCATGGCATAAGCCACGAAGCGAAGACTTCATAATACCTTGCTCAACATACTTATCAAGTTTGGCTTCTATAATGCGAGAATGACCCAAGCGGTAGGTAACTAGAGTCAGTTTTGGTTGGCCCCGGACAGCGGCGGGCATAGGCCCCACAGTTTCACCCTCTTCACCCTCCTCCATGATATCCACATTGATATCGGTTCCCTCGCTAGCATCAACATGTGAAGGGCCTGGCCCGCCCATAGTAAGTCGCTTCGACGCTAGGTGTCGGTGTTTTGGATCATTGGCTAGTAAATTTTGTGATTTGCGTGTCTAGCCTGGATGGTTGTGCTCGGAGGACACAAGGATTTATATTGGTTTGGGCTAAAGGTCCCTATGTTTAGTTTGCTGCTGCTCATGTTACCGACACTATTTTGCTGTAGGGGTTACAAACAGGCGAGAGAGGGAGCGGATCCCAAGTCCCTGGTGGAAAAATGGAATGGGGTTGATGCTAAGATGTTTAGGTGTTATCTCCTATCATTTCTTGGAAGCCCCTCCTTCTGGGGGCATCCTGCTTCCCCTTTCATAGATGAAGGGGAAGATACAGGTTACACGAGAGAGAGAGAGAGAGAGAGATCAGCAAGGGGAGAAGAAGGCTTCTGACATCATGGCGCCCTTCATTTCCTTCATGCGGGTCCCACTGACCCTATAGATGATGACAGGGATGGCTCCATGTCGTTACTCTATTCATCACTGGTGCTGTACGCTAATGTCATTAGCTGGTCGTGGTGCTCCATACCGTGCGGCGGGCGAAATGGTTAACGAACACCACTGTCAGAGGCCGTACGGGGATTAGGTATCACAACATCGACACGCCCAATGTTGTTGGTGATGTGTGTCCTTAGGTATGGCCCATCATGGCTGTGGGTCATGTCACGATGCACATACTCCCTTTCTAGTGTCAAGAGTTTGACCTAGGGTCCATACCCTAAGACCCATAGTGGTTGGGGCGGTATAGACCCCATCGGGCGAGGCAGAGTCCCCCTTCAAGGGGTCTGGCAAAGCAAAGTCTCTGCCTAAGGAACCTATCAGAATGGAGCCCGTGTACTCTGGGTCAGGGCATGTCATAGCCCACACCCTCAAGGTCAGGCAAGATGGAGCCCGCATCATCGAGGTCGGGCGCGATGTAGCTCACATCCTCGAGGTTGGGCGAAGCAGATCCCATGCCCTTAGGGTCAGACATGATGGGGCTCTCATCTGAGGGGTTAGGCAAGACAGAGCTCACACCCTTGAGGTTGAGTGACCCATATTCCATGCCCTCAAGGTCAGAACAGAGCCCATGTCCTCAGGGTTGGGGCGCGTCATAGCCCATGCCCTTAGGGTTAGGCGAGATGAAGTATGCATCCTCGAGGTCGGGCGCGACATAGCCCATGCCCTCAGGGTCGGGCGAAGTGGATCCCACGCCCTTGGGGTCAGATGTGATGGGGCTCTCGTTCAAGGGGTCGGGCGAGACGGAGCTTGCGCCCTCAAGATCAGATAAGACGGAGCCTGTACCCTTAGGGCCGGGTGAAACCAAGATATGCTATTGACCATCCGAGGGATTTAGCATGCATGGCCATCAGCTTCCTTCTTCCGAGTATTCGTAATTCTGATACCCGATAGTAGCCCTCGAGCCTATGGAGGAGTATGATACTCCTTCGAATGCTTTTTCAGATGGAAGGATTCTAAGGGTTTTGATCTCTGTTCATGGCCTATGAGATGTCTTGGTGGGGTTGCGATTCCTCTCTATTGTGATCAGACTCCTTGGGAGCATGCAACTATGGGGCTCGGGGGGGGGGGGGGGGTGGAAAGGATTTCTCTTTATTCTGATCCCCCTAGGATCCGATCGATATGTTAATGAGATGCAATCGCGCACTCAGTCTCCTTGCGAGTCCAACTTCTCTTGACCCCTTGCTCATTGTAGGGGTCCAATCAAGGGGTCAGCTCATCTTGTAATCATCCTCCCTCAAGCATTTTTCGATAAAATAGAGGGGCTAAGCCATGCAATGTTTTCCTCAATGGACGAATCATGGTGCTAGGTGAGCTGTTAATAGGCTAGTTCGAGTGGGGCCTTGGCTTCCCATTCACAAGGGACTAGCATGGGTCAGCTGGTGATCGACTCCAGATTCCTGATGGCCAGTCCATATAGTTCTCGGGTCTATTCGACTTGTCCTGAGGGCTCATTGCCTTTCTTCGAGGAAAAACCATGGACCGTGCACCAGCCAAGACTTGAACGTAGGTTGGGATGCCCATGGCACTTGTGAGCCTAGGTGCTGGCCACTAGCGGGTCCATCCTTAACCATCCCTCACTCTAAAGGTGCCCTAGAGCAGTTGTGAACCCATTGATGGGCCAACCTTCAAACTCCTAGGCCTTATTGGGCCATGGGAGCATTTTCAGCTCTATATCCCCTCTTACCTATGGTAGTTCATAGCCCATTGAGGGGGGGAGCCATTGCCCAACCTGCCCTTCGAGGAGCGGTCAGGAGGTGGCGTGCGTATGATCCCTAGAAAGGTGATGTGACGAGGAATGGTAGGCGTGCCAATCTAGGCAGACAGTTCGCCTCCCGCTCCACTTTCCCTTGTAAATAGCAGTCATTCCCTTTGCCTTTAGGTATGCATAACCTATAGTCTCTCCTTCTTCGCTTCTCCACCGCCGATGCTTTAAATCTTTTGCTCTCGCTCTTGTGCCACCAGTGAAATCCTTGTTCCTCCACCCTTGCTCTTTCACCGTCAGCGAAGCTTTCATTCCCCCATACTTGTCTCCCATGGAGTCGTGGTATTGCTCTGACATCACCCACATGCGCATGGAGGGCCTTGTCAAGTGTAGCCTTCTCCATAAGAGGACCGATGTGGTGGAGTGGCTCATGCCTGGTCGTCAGGTGCCAGCACCACCCGACAGCTATGTTGTGTCTTTCATGCCCTTCCACGAGCAAGAACTCACAATTCCTCCCCACCTGTTCTTTTGGGGGCTGCTGCACCACTACCAGATCGAGCTACAGCACCTAAACCAAAATGGGATCCAGCACATTGTGGCCTTCATTGCGTTGTGCGAAGGGTACCTAGGAATCGAGCCCCACTTCAACATGTGGAGATACTTCTTCTTCATCTCCCTACAAAAGAACAAGAAGAGGGACATGATGGTGCAAATGGGATGCGTGAGCATCCACCTTTGGGGGTACCGAGCGATGGAGTACATGCCCTACTAGCTCTCCAGATCCAACAAGGGGTGGCACGCATTGTGGTTCTACATGAAGAACGATGCCGCTGCCCCATTGTTGGATTTCACTGGGCACCTCATTGAAGAGGCGACGCTGGTGTGGTTGTGGGGACCTCCTAAGAAGGAGAAGAGGAGGCTGCATGACCTTCTTGATGTCATCATGTTCCTTAAGGACTGTGGCCTTCACGGGGTTGGCGTTATCGAGGTGTACCATGCGAGGAGGGTGGCACCGCTGATGGCGCATGTCCTCCCACTATATAGGATGGTGCCCAACATGTAGCTTAATGAGACTTCGCTCACCTAGGGGCCGCTCCATGATAGCGAGGTCATACAACGCATCAAGGAGGCGATGGATGAGTCTAACACCATGTTCCTAATCTTGGGGCACCCCATGATGTGGCTGGATGCAGGCTTCATCGAGCTACCGATGGGATTGGGCTTCTAGACCTCCATTGCGCCACAACCAAAGCATGTGGCCGTGAGGGCGGTGAATGGTGCCATCGATGAGAAGAAGAAGAAGGTCCAAGATGACAAGAAGGTGAGGCAGTGGGTGAAGGAGCGGGAGAAGCTGGACCGAGGAAAGCAGCAGCAAGGCTCGGATGATGAAGAGGAAGAAGAAGAAGAAGGCCCTGATCCCCCATCTAATTGGATGACCTGGATGGAGCAGATGAGGACCCATCCTTGCAAGTGGGCCCTTCCTATGGCATGCCATGGGGTAGGTGAGAGAGGGCACTCCACAGCGGGAAGAGGAAGGCACGCCCTCGGAGCTGACGACAACTGACTATCCTGCTCCGACCAAACCTCCCGAGCAGAGGGAGGGCCCGAAGCGGCAAAGCACCGATGAGGAGTAGCCAGGGTCAGGTGGACTGACCCCAAAATGTCATCACCCGGTGGCACCAAGGTTAGTTTAAGAGCATTTCCGTTCTTTTGTTCTGACTGATTTTTGTAGTGAACTAACCGTTGTATCCTCTACTATGTTAGAGGAAGCAGGACTTGCTTGAGGGTCGTGCCAAAGAAGACACTCACCATTTGGCTGATGTGCCATGATTTGGCTGGCTCTGCATCAGAGGTGAGTGGAAGTGGTGCCGGGGCGGTCATGGCATCGACCGAAGGGGTGCAGCCGGTGGGAGCGTTCACGGGAGAGCGAACGGAGGAGGGCACGTCTATGGCGCCCATGGCAGGTGAGGCGTAGCTAGGCATGGCCATGACGTCAGAGGCAGGGGTGAAAGAGGGCGCACCCAAGGCGCCCTCAGTAGAAGCAGTGATGGGTAGGTCTCCATGTCCATGCCACCTGCCCCTCTGCTGTTGGAGGGGCCACTTCAGAGGAGCTGACCATACTAGAGGGGTCAGCATTAGCCGGGGTTGGTTTAGAGCTATCCCGGTCTCTGGTCCGGGCGAGGGGTGACCCACACATGTGGGGAGGATGCTCAATCTAGTGGGTAGACCCACAGAACCTAGAGGTGACGCTACTCATCCTCGATGACACCATGGGAGGTTGGGACCACAGTTAGCGCCCTGACCGCCGTGCTAGGTATGAGATGGTCATGCTTGCGACACTCATTTTCCCTTTTCACTCTTCTAAGACTTGTTCTCTGCGTAGGTCCTTATTGGTCATAGCTAGGAGAAGTCACGGTTCCTACATTGTGAGAGGGGTATTTGGGACCACCTTGCCCAAGAGGCGCAGTGGAATGAGGAGCTGGCCGCACAGCTCGCTGCCACCCGCTAGGAGGTGGCCGAGCTTGCTCCCACCGCCCAGGAGCTGGCCGACCTCTAGGTCATGGAGAAGGACATCCATGAGGCTGAGGAGAAGCATATGGCCTTGATCGAGAGGGGGTGCATGGACGTCATGGAGGTCGAGCGGCTACGAAAGGAGTGGGAGGACCTGCTCTAGACCATAGAGGAGCTTTGCATGAAGTGTTACTTCGCCTGCCCAGAGCACGCCGATGCCTAGTAGCAGATCGTCCTCCATGAGGGTGAGCTTCAGGGGGGAGAAGGACTTGAAGATCGTTGCCATAGAGGTCGGCCAGCGCCAGGAGGAGGTCCAGCGCTTAGAGGCTAAGGTGACCTGACAGCGCAGCGAGGTGCGCAAGCTCTAGGCGGATGTGGATGGTAAGCCACTGGTTTCCTTTGTCGTCTTTCTTCCTAGAGCCCAGGGTTGGCCACTTGACACGGTCGACATGTGATTTGGGTAGGTCTTGACAACAGGCTTAGGGTGGAGGTGATGAAGAGCCATGGCCTAGAGAAGGAGCTCAGTGAAGTGAAGGCCTCCCTCCTGAAGGAGAGTGACGAGCATGACACCCTACGTGTTGCCATTCAGCTAGTCTACGATGACCTCAAGCTGGCCCTAACATAGGAGACGAGCTCGCTCATGGTCTATGTCATCTGAATCATGGATTGGGCGTGTGAGATGGTGAGGGACGCACTCTGCTTTAGAGTTCAAGGGGTCGGTGGCTCCCCTAGCACAGGACTTATCTACCAAAATTGAGGACGAGGTCATCCCCCCATGGGGTTAGGTAGTTAGATAGGGCAGACAACAAATTTGTAATAAGTAAATAAATCTTTATCTTTTGTTATGTTCGAAACATCCTTTGGTTCTTTGTCCCTTTTTTATGTATAAAAAGGTTAATGCATTCTGACCCTTTCTGGGATTAAGGCTATAAAGCTTGGGGTGCAGGCGAAACAACTCTGATTACACTGGTGAGCAAAAATGTCGTAGCTGCTGGGGTGTCGATTTCTTGTAGTCCGACTAGTTTTACTCAGGGCTTATTTCCACGGCCTTTGCTTTTAGGTCTTAACATAGGAGAGGGTTGGGCGTAGAGAATTTTTTTTGGTAGGTATACCCCCATCAACCCCCGAGTGAGGCCTGACCCCTTGCCGTTGCTAGGGTCGACTTTTGCTAAAGATCAAGGAGACATGATGGCGAAACCAAATAGAAAATGTACTCATATTTTGGATACTTTGTTCTTAAATTTTGCAAGTAGATGCATAGGCTAGGGGTAAAAGCGACATAGCTATTCAATGTTCCAAGCATTGATGAAGAATCTACCATCGATGGTCTTGAGCATGTAAGTTCCTGGTCGGAGCACCTCTACGATGACATATGATCCTTCCCACGGCGGCAAGAGCATGTGGCGATTCTTATTATTCTAAATGAGGTGGTGCACCAAATCCTCGACGTTGAATGCTCGACCCCACTCTCGATGCTTGTAGTGCTAGCGTAGCGCTTACTGGTACTTGGCCGAGCGGAGGGCGATGCCGCACGCTTTGTCGAGCTAGTCCATGGTGTCCTCGAGGGATGCCTTAGCCCCTTGCTCGTCGTATGCCCTGACCCTCGGTGCTCCATAGTCATGGTCAGTTGGGAGGACTACCTCAGAAGCATAAACCATGAAGAAAGGCGTGTAGCCGGTTACCGAGCTAGGGTCGTCCTCAAGCTCTAGAGTACTGTGGAAAGCTCCGTGAACCATCGTCCACCGAACTTGTTTAGCTGATTGAAGATCCTAGGTTTGAGGCCTTGCAGGACCATGCTGTTTGTGAGCTTAGCCAATCTATTCATGCGGGAGTGGGCCATGGTAGCCCAGTAGATGCAGATGTGGTAGTCATCACAGAACCAAAGGAATTTCTTCCTAATGAACTATGTGTCGTTGTTCGTAATGATTGAGTTTGGGACTCCAAAGCGGTGGACGATCTCAAGGAAGAACTGCATGGCTTGCTCGGACTTGATCATGGAGATCACCCGAGCCTCTATCCACTTGGTGAACTTGTCCATGGTGATGAGTAAGTGCGTACAACCCCCGAGCGCTCTTTTGAGAGGCCAAACTAGATCAAGCCCCAAGATCGCGAATGGCCACGTGATGGGGATCATCTATAGTGCTTGGGCTAGTAGATGGGTTTGATGAGTATAGTACTAGCACCCTTCGCAGGTGCGCACAATCTGCTCAGAACGTGTTTCTGACCAGGGTTCTAGGTGCGACATGATGTCCGTAGACCCCATCGTGAATGTCCTTCAATAGTTGCTTCCCTTGTTTGATGGGAATGCAGCGCTACAGGATCTGGGTGTGGCTTTGCTTGTAGAGCTCCCCCTCGATAATGATAAAAGACTTGGCTCGGCGTGCGATCCACCGAGCCTCCATTTTGTCTATCGAGAGCACTTCATGGAGGAGCCAATCGAGGTACGGGGTCCTCTAGTCGACTAGAAGGTTGGGCTCCACCGCCAGTTCCACACCAATATACATGACTTCGGGGTTGGAAGGAGCAGGTGGTCGGTCAGCCCTCGAGCCTAGGGCAGGTAGCTCATCCTTGGCCTGTCCTCGTTCCTCGTAGCAGACTGAAGGCTTGTGTTGATCGCTAGTGAAGACGCCTGTTAGCACCGGCTCTCGGTTGGACACCACCTTTGCTAGCGTGCCAAACACCTCATTGAGCTACCTTAGGATGTGATTGAGTTCAAGGCCATCAAACTTGTCCTCTAGCTGGTGAACTTCTCGGTAGTAAGCAGCCATCTTGGCATCATAGCAGCTTGACTCCTTCATGACTTGACTGGTGACCAGCTATGAGTTGCCTCGAACATCAAGTCATCGGATGCCCAACTCAATGGCGATGCTTAGGCCATTGATGAGTGCCTTGTATTCGGCCACATTTTTGGAGGTAGGGAAATGGAGGCAGACTGCGTACTTCATGCATATCCCAAGGGGCGAAATGAAGACTAGTCCCACACTGGTGCCTTTCCACATTAGGGATCTGTTGAAGTATATGGTTCAGTACTCCTGGTCGACAGCTGCTGGTGGCATCTAGACCTCTGTCCATTCTGCCATGAAATCGGCTAGTGCTTAGGACTTGATGGCCGTCTAGGGGGCATACGAAATGCCCTAACCCATCAGCATGAGTGCCCACTTCGCAATCCTCCCTATGGCGTCTCGGTTCTAGATGACTTCACTAAGGGGAAAGGATGTCACAACTGTCACCGGGTGTGATTCAAAGTAGTGACGTAACTTCCTCCTAGCGATCAGGATGGCGTACAAAAGCTTCTAGATTTCTAGGTAGCGAGTCTTGGAATCAGAGAAGACCTCGCTAACAAAGTATACAGGGCGCTGCACTTTGAGGGCGTGTCCCTCTTCCTCCCACTCAACCACTAGGGTGGTGCTGACCACTTGTGTGGTGGCCGCAATGTAGAGCAGGAGCGGCTCTCCATTGGTCGGTGGGACCAGGATAGGGGCTTTTGTTAGGATTTCCTTAACTTTGTCGAGTGCCTCCTGAGCCTCGAGAGTCCATGCAAACTGACTGGTCTTCTTCAAAAGTTGATATAGCGGGGGCCTTGTTCGTTGAGGTGTGAGATGAAATGGCTAAGCGCGGAAAGGCACCCCGCAACTCGCTACACCCCCTTTAGGTTCTAGATCATGCCCATCCTTGTGATGGCCACGATCTTCTCTGAGTTGGCTTCGATGCCACACTCGAAGATGATGAACCCATGCAGCATGCCCCTCGGGACCCTAAAGACACATTTTTTAGGGTTGAGTTTGATATCGTTTGCTCGTAGTTTTACGAAGGCCTGCTCTAGGTCATCTATTAGCTGGTCGGTCCATTTGGACTTGATCATGATGTTGTCTGCGTAGGCCTCAATGGTTCACCCGATGAGGTCTTCAAAATACTTGAGCATACATTGTTGGTATGTAGCTCCTATGTTTTTCAAACCAAAAGGCATCGTGGCATAGCAGAACGACCCAAATGTGGTGATGAAAGAAGTCACAAGCTGGTTGGGCTCTTTCATGGTGATCTAATGGTATCCGAAGTATGCATCAAGGAAGCAGAGGATTTCACACCCCGAGGTCGAGTCGACTACTTGATCTATACGTGGCAAAGGAAATGGATCCTTTGGACACGCCTTATTGAGACTCGTGTAGTCAACACACATTCTCCATTTCCCATTCTTTTTTTGTACAAGGATGAGATTGGCTAACCACTCAGGATGATACACTTCCTTGATGAATCTAGCCGCAAAAGGCTTTGTGATCTCTTTGCTGATGGCCCTGTGCTTCTCATCGAAGCAACATAGGCACTGCTTCACCAGCTTGGAGCCTAGCCTGATCTTTAAGGCATGCTCGGTGACTTCCCCCCTTGGGATGCCTGGCATGTCTGAGGGTTTCCACACGAAGATATCTCTATTGGCGCGAAGGAAGTCGATGAGCACGCTTTCCTATTTGGAGGAAAGCTTGGTGCCGATGTGCACCACTTTGCCCTCAAAGCTACTAGGGTCTATGATGACCTCCTTGATGCCCTCCATGAGCTTAAAGGATATGGCCGATCGCTTGGAGTCAGGTGCCACCTCGATAGCCCCTTCCTTGATGACCACGAGCTCCTCGAAGGCGATGATTGCTGAGGCACGCTCATAGCACTCAACCTCATAGTCATAAGCGCACTAGAAGGAGGTGCCAATGGTGATGACCCCACGTGGGCCTAGCATCTTGAGCTTTAGGTAGGTGTAGTTGGGGATGGCCATGAACTTTGCGTAGCATGGTCGTCCCAGGATGACGTGGTAGGTCCCATGGAACCCGACCACCTCAAAGGTGAGGATCTCCATCCTATAGTTGGTTGGATCCCTAAAGGTGATGGGTAGGTCAATCTGCCTAAGCTATATGGCTTGCTTCCCAAGCACAACACCATGGAAAGGCGCCCCAATCGGTCAGACGCACGACCAGTCGATGCCCATGGCATCAAGTGTCTTGGCATACATGATGTTGAGGCCGCTGCCTCCATCTATCAGCACCTTGGTGAGGTGCTTCTTGCTGACGATCAGGTCAACCATGAGCAGGTATCTTCCTGGCCATGGGATGCTATCTAGATGGTCGGACTCTGACCACAAGAGGAAAAACAGCATGGCTGGCTCGACCATGTAGACCTCATGATGTGCGATCTTTTGGCAACGCTTGGAGTCATAAGTTGCTAACCCACTGAAGATCATGAGGCAGCCATCGAGAGTCAGGAAGCCACCATCCTTTCCCTCAGCATCATCTACCACCGGGCTAGGCTTCTTCCTCTAGTTGTCCTTCTTGGTACCCTCGGACAGGAAACGCTTCATGAGAGTGCATTCCTTGTACAAGTTCTTGATGGGGAAGATGTGGTTCGGGCATGGCCCCTCAAGCAGTTTTTCAAAGTGGTCAGGAGCACTCTCAGTGGGCACCTGACCACCTTTCCACTCAGTAGCGGCCACGAGCGAGCCCTCATATCGCTGCTTGTTCTTCTTCTTGTTGGGACAGCTAGAGGTGCCTTTGTCAGCGCCCTCATCCCGCTTCGCCTTGCCCTTGGAGCGATCAAAAATCGCCCCGACTGCCTCCTTGCCTGAGGCACGGCTAGTCATGATATCGAGGAGCTCCTTGGTGGTCTAGGGGCCTTTGCATCCCATTTTGTGGATCAGAGACTCACAGGTGGTCCCAGACAAGAAGGCCTCGATGACGTTAGCGTCAGCGACATTGGGCAACTCGTTGCATTGCCTAGAGAAGTGTCGGATGTACTCGCAGAGAGTTTCCCTAGACTTCTTTCGGCAATTCTTTAGATCCTAGGGGTTCCCCGAGCATGTGTTGGTGCCCTAGAAGTTTCCCACAAAAATCTCCTTCAAGTTCGCCCAACTTTGAATTCGGTTGGGCGGAAGGTGCTCCACCCATGTCCATGTCGAGTTGGCCAAGAACAGGGGGAGGTTGCGGATGGTGAAATAATCACTATCCGCACCTTCGGCTTGACAGGCAAGTCGGTAATCCTTGAGTTATAGGCCAGGGTTTGTTTCCCTAGAGTACTTTGGGATGTTGGTCGGCGGCCGGTATCATGATAGAAAAGATACATTGAGGATGTGCCGACCAAAGACCTAGGGGCCCAGCAGGTCAGGGCTTCGATTCTCGCCACTATTGTAGTGTCCACCGCGGTGAGGATGGTAGTTGTGGCCAGCCTGCTGCCTCTCGTCAACACATCCACACCTATGGGCATCCAAGGTCTTACACGTTTCGTGGTGGAGACCGAGGTGCTCATGTACTAGGACCGTGGCAGGCCCCCCGCTATTGCATGGCTCCTAATGGACGAATACTTCCTGGCCATGCCATCCTGAACACATGCACTAACTGGCATTGAGCTCTCTGCCTGCTGTGTCGCCGTGCGCTTGAGCAGCATGAGTATTTCATGATGAGCCCATCGATCTTTGGGCGTCGTAGGTTCTGGAAGCCCTTGGAGCAAGGCCACAGCGATGGCTATGTTCTAGCTGGCTCAGACAAAATGTGGGAGGCCTCTGTCGTCCTTGATGATCCTTCAGTTCATGTCATAGGTGATAGCCCATGCTTGGCCACTGTCTCTATAGCGCTCGAGCTCCTCGCATTCCTGCTCCAGCTAGAGCCATGTGTCTTTGATCTCCTTATGCCGAGCCCTTAGATGCTCCACCCACAGGCGAGGTGGGGCCCTGCATCTCCCTTGACATCATCATTGGGGTCATTCGTAGGAGTAGCCCCTCCCTCATGGACATTTTTGACGCGCCCCTTGGGGGTGCCTGCCATGAAGCATTATCGCAAGGGGTGATTGCTTTCCCTGCTAGAGTCAGAGTTAGAGATCGACTCTGAGTCTCCTATGAGAAGATCACGGAAAGATTCCATGACGTAGTCCATCATACCCACAAATTCATTATTCGTGGGGGACGGGTGCACACATTGTGCCACGAGGTGACCAATGGTCCCTATGGTGTTGCGCAGACCAAACAGGAATGCCATCGAGGCATCCCCAGTGTGGTATTTTGGGGAGAGCGGTTCTCCCCTAGCAAGTTGCATCATGACATTGGCGAACGAGAAGGTGAGGTAGCGTAGGTCCTCCCGGGATGATCGGGGTCCTAGGAAGGCGTCGAGCTGGTGCTTCAGCCTCCCATAATCAAAGCCGAGGAGCTGGTTGCTCTAGGGGGCCCGAGCCTCTAGGGCATACAGCCATAGCTCCTTGAGGGCCTCGATGGTTGCATCGAGGCTAGTGGAGCAAAGAAGTTGGACTGGGGTGGGAGCCCACACTAGCTCTCCCTCCGCAGTGATGAAGAAATCCAGGCTCCCAAAGCGCACATGCGCGCCTGGGACCTAGCTAATGCCATGGCTAGCCATCTACAGCCTATTGTGGATGATGAGACATACAAAAGGCCCCTACCTAGCGCTCCAACTGTCGATGTTTCGATCATCGGCTAGTAAATTTTGTGATTTGCGCGTCTGACCTGGATGGCTATGCTCGGAGGATATAAGGATTTATACTGGTTCGGGCTAAAGGTCCCTATGTCTAGTTCGCTACTACTCATGTTACCAGCACTAGTTTGTAGTAGGAGTTACAAATAGGCAAGAGAGGGAGCAGATCCTAAGTCTCTAGTGGAAAAATCAAATGGGGTTGATGCTGAGATGTTTAGGTGTTATCTCCTATCGTTTCTTGGAAGCCCTTTTATAGACAAAGGGGAAGATACAGGTTACACGAGAGAGAGAGATCAGCAAGGGGAAGAAGGCTTTCGACGTTGTATGCTAATGTTTCCCTTTGTTTCCTTCATGCGGGTCCCGCTGACCCTATAGATCACGACAGGGATGGTTCCATGTCGTTACTCTATTCATCAGTGGCGTTGTACGCTGATGTCATTAGCTGGTTGTGGCGCTCCATCCCATGCGGATGGCGGCATGGTTAACGGACACCCCCGCCGGAGACCGTACGGGGACTAGGTAGCACAGCGTCGTCACGCCCAACGCTGTTGGCGATGTGTGTCCTTAGGTATGGCCCATTGTGGTCGTGGGTCATGTCAAGACACACCTAGTCCCTTTTCGATGTCAGGAGTTTGACCCAAGGTCCGTACTCTAAGACGCGTAGTGGTTGGAGGCGGTATGGACCCCATCGAACGAGGCGGAGTCCCCCTTCGAGGGGTCTGGTGAAGCGAAGTCTTTGGCCAAGGGACCTATCAGAATGAAACCCGCATCCTCGAGGTCAGGGCGCGTTGTAGCCCGTGCCCTTGGGGTCAAGCAAGACAGAGCCTGCATCCTCAGGGTTGGGCGTGACCTAGCCCACGCCCTTGGGGTCGAGCGAAGCACATCCCATGCCCTCGGGGTCGGACGTGACGGGGCTCTCACCCAAGGGGTCGGGTGAGACGGAGCCCACACCGTCGAGGTCGGGTGACCTAGATCCAGCGGCCTCGATGTCAGACGAGACAGAGCCCATACCCTCGGGGTCAGGCAAAACCAAGATATGCTCTTGACCATCCAAGGGAGTTAGCGTTCATGGCCATCAGCTTCCTTCTTCTAGGTATCCCTAATCCTGATACCCGACACCAGGTTACAGTCCTATGCATTCGCCAAATGAGTCATGTTTTGCTCAAACCCACTTTGCGAATGGGTGCAAGATTCCAAGCTAGAAGTATCAGATGAGCTCCTACAGGATGAGCTATCGCTAGACGAGTTACATATGAAAAACCCAAAAAAACCAAAAATAGTAAAGAAGCAAAAAGGCCAAAGCAACAAAATAAGATAAGTACATAATAAGGAAGCAAAGGCAAATAGAACAAAGGGAAAACAAACCTATGGGGAACGAAGCGAAGAGTGGAGTCCTGCCATGAGAAGTGAATCACCGAGCGTTCCAAGCAAAAAGCCAAAGAGCAAAAACTGCTTCTTAAGTGGGGATCGCAAGGAAAGATGAGAGCACATGGCTCTCCTGGTATGCGTAGGGGGTTTGTATAGGCACTCACCATGGATGGCACAAGCTACGAGGAACCGACCCAATGATTCACTTATCTGCTATGACGGTTCGAATTCCAAGAGTAATCACAGCTCGAAAACCAAAAAAATAGTAAAGGATAAAAAATGATGATTATAGTAATGAATGAACAAATGAAAATAAAGAGTCCAAGCCCAAAGACGCAGATCTCCACTCTTTGCTGGGGATGGCACCTGAGCCCAATGGCGGATGGCTCCCAAGAACGCGTGAGGCACCCACGCATAGGTCGTACGCCTCTTCGCGCGGTGCCTAGGGGCTACTGTTGGGGGGAGGCTCCACCCATGGGCACCCCAAGAGGCTCATCCGCCGCCTTGACCACACCTTGCTGGGGAGGAAGCATCTCGCACAGGCAAAATGATGGGCCACAAGGAAATGAGCAGTCTTGGGCTGTCGAAGTACCCAACATTTCACTATAGCAAAATGGTCAGTACGATACGGCGTGAGGCAAGAGTCACAGGGTCCTCATCTCGTCCAGGCAAAATGGGGGCGGCGGTTGCCCGATATCACGGTAATCAAGCCTTGTTTCCTTTTTTGTCAAGGCGGAATGGCAGGTCCAGCGACGAGGGCCGCCTGGCATAGCCCTTTTCGCTATGGCGAAAGGAGCAGGTCGATTTGGGTTTGCGTGGCCATGGGCTTGGAGTCACCAGGAGCTATTCGCTTGGGCGAATAGTCGTTAACAATTTGTTCAGTCATTATTGCAGGTCTCGCAGCCGAAGGGTCAACCACCTGTGTTTGGCCGACAGCCTTGTCCGCCCGGGGCCTGCTTGGTCGGCTGCAAAGGCGACAAGAGATGGAGCCGGTCGTTCCTCTCCTGGCCAGCGTCATCCAAGGCAGGTGGTGACTCCAAATGGCGAAGATGCCCTTGGCGGTGAGGAATATTCCCTGGATATGTAGCAGTTGTAAGGGCATTATTGTCCCGCAAAAAGCCTACGGGCATGTATAAATAGCCCCCAAGTGGGTAATGTAAAGAGGAGGGCATAAGTTGAATGAAACTACCATATCATTCCACTCGTGTCCCACTTTTCGCCCTGTCCTGACTCTGGAGCTCGCTCGTGCGGCAACCAGGTGTTCAAAGGCTTGGGCCACGAACAACACATCCCAAGTACACTAGTTTGGTCAAACTGTCATCTCTCAAATCGCAAATAAGCAATAGCTTATTGAAGGAAGGAGTAGTGTAACACCTCGGGTGTTTAAATACTAAAACAGGACATGTCATCATATGCATTGCAAAGCATTTGGTCATATGGAAAACTTTGATATGCAATTACTAAAACAAGTTTACATTTATGTTACGAGTGTTGCCTTGTTTGGTTTGAATTGAGTTAAAAATTTAGTTTGGATTTTGAATTTTTAAGAAAACCTTGATTTTTCAGTATTTAAATCCTACTCTGAAAACTCATTTCAAAATCTAAGCATATTTTGGGGTTGAGCCTAAAGCAAAAGTGTAGACCTTGTCAAGTTATACAAAGTTTGTTTTTGGAGTTTTCAAAGTTGTTTAGAAAAATTTGAAGTAATTTGAAAAGGCGTGGTTCTTTAAATGTCCACTATTTGAATTCAAATTTGCATTTCAAAATGTAGAAAGAATTTGGGTATGGTTATAAAAGCAAAGTTGTAGAACTTTAAATTTGGAACAACTTTTATTTTAGGAGATTTTTGAGTTGTTACATAAATTTGGGAGTAATTTGGATTTTTAAATCGAATGGCAGTTTGGTAATTCTGATGAACAGTACTCGCGGAAGCCAACTCACCGTCCACGATCTTCCTTCTGCTTCCAGACGCGACTGTGGCCGCCCTTGGCTTTGCGCTGGCATGGGAAAGGCCCCTGCGTGGCTTCTCTTTGCTTCCTGGCTGCTCTATAAAGCCTATGCAGTCGTCGTTCTTTGTTTTCCCTTCTCTGTTTTCCCGACGCCATCGCTGCTGCTCCGTCGAGCTTTCACCGTCGATTCAGCGCCGTTGCCGTCCCGGCAAAGCCTGTCCTAGCTTCACCTGCTCCTTGCACACCCAGCCAACCAGTTTTGGTCATTTGATTTCGCCGAGAAACCCCATTCGTTGCTCTTCTTCCTCACGGCCGGCAGCACCGCCGTCGCGAGCGTGTCACCGTGGCCAGAGCTCTTCGTCGCCGGAGCACCGCCTCTGTCGATGTTTTGCTCCGCCGTGGTTGCTTGGATCGTCGACCTGCTTCACCGTTGCTTCTCCAGCCTCGTTCTTTGCTCCATCGAGTTCGGGGTGAGCTACTGGTGCTTCCTGTGCACGTCAAACCACTCATTCGTTGTTCTTTCGATCTAGCTTTATGCTCCAGTGCGTTCGAAGTGATCTCCTGGTTCTTTCCGAGTTGTTTTTGTGAGCTCCAGGTTCTTTTCTGAGTTGTTTGTGTGACCTCCAGGTTCTTTTTCGAGTTGTTTGTGTGAGCTCTAGGTTCTTTTCCGAGTTATTTGTGTGAGCTCTAGGTTCTTTTCCGAGTTGTTTTTGTGAGCTCCAGGTTCTTTTCTGAGTCGTTTGTGTGAGCTCCAGGTTCTTTTCCGAGTTATTTGTGTGAGCTTTAGGTTCTTTTCCAAGTTGTTTGTGTGAGCTCCAGGTTCTTTTCCGAGTTGTTTGTGTGACTCCTGGTTCTTTCCGAGTTGTTTGTGTGAGCGGGTGAGTTCAAAATGGAATTTTTCCTTTTTCAGAAATGATTGAATAGTGCTATAATTTGTTATTTTTGTGTAGATTTATTTAGAGCTCCAAAAATTATGAAACTTTTTGTGTGACCTCTCTGTGATGAATATTATTTAGTAAAAATATGAAATATTGATTTACAGTACTTTTTGAATGTAATGAAAATTGCTCATTTAATTAATAAATGGATTTCCATGATTTTTCTAGGCTCAATTAATTATCCAAAAATTATGAGATTTGTTTTGCTACTTAGTTATCATGTGATGAACCTTTACAAAAATTTTGAGCTCAATTGAAATAAGTTTTATGAATATGTTTAATTAGTTGTTAATTGGCATCCATCATCGAGCATCATATTTTGTATCTCGCATCATGTTAAGCATGGCATTGTTACTACGTGTAGTGAACGAAGGTGAGCACGTGGTAGTTAATCAAGTTGTGGAGGAAGTTAATCCGCCTGTTGAGGTTGGATTTGATACTTGTGTAACGTCGCAGGAATTGAACTTTTCCGTCAACGAAGGCAAGCCCCGGATGCATACAACCCTACCTTGTGTTTTATAAATTAATTTCGCTTTTGCTTTCCGTTACTACATTAAGTGATTAGGAGTTAAGTAAGAGCCTAATTGGTGCATTACCACCCTTGTTATTCCATATTTACCATATTACCAATTTTAAACTCGTATATGCCTAGTTTTGCTTAGCTATGCGTAGAACGATGAAAGTCGGGTGATTACCTGCCACCTGCAAGTTTTAAATGGAACATTGGTTAATTATGTTAGCATGTGATATGTGAATATGGAGTAATAAATCTAGACCGGACGGACTCGGTGAGTGTAAGCCACAAGACATGGAGGTCTTGTGAGCGGGTTCTTTCCGCCTATGTCGATTAAGGCACGTCCGTTGTTGAATTGCATGACGTGAGAATTTGTAGTACTAGCCACATACTCCGGTAAGCCTGAACTTGGCAATTCTATTACGAGAATGGCTACTCGCGCACTAGGAGTGGAGAGATGACGGGAATAGCATGTACCCACGTGGCCATGGGCTGGAATGGCGGAGTACTGTATTCTCGGGTGGCGTGGACCCGTTCTTGTTTTAGAGGATCCGAGGGTAGGTTGGTATATGTAGGTCGGGGACCTGCATATGTCGTGTGGTCTGGAATTCCCAGCTGGGTTTATAATCGGTTCGAATCGTCGTTGCTCCTCGGTTATGGAGACTCAACTCACTGTTCATCATCGTAGAATTAATAACTAGAACTTGAATAAGGCTTGTGAAGGTGTTGGATATAAAGTTTCATGATCTCAGTGCGGATCGTGTCAGCTTTGTATATAATTCTTAAGAAGTTTTCTTTATAAAGAATGATGTTAAAAGAGCTTTTATGCAAAAGAATTTTGATCATTGTTAAAGCTATACCTTGAATCCCTGATCCTGCATTCCTAAGTTATTAGTTAATATTTCGGTTAAGTCTTGTTGAGTACTTTTGTACTCAGGGTTCGTTGACCCTTGTTGCAGGTGAGCCTCATGAGCAGATCTGTTTTGGATCATGCTGCATGACTATCGTTCGTTCTGACGATGAGAAGTAAATGTGTGATCCTTGGGCAGGATGTTTATTTTGTGTGTTATGTATATGTTAATCATGCCACTCCACTACTACTATGGTTTGTAATAATTGTCGAACTTAGTTTGTAAAGTTTGAAACAACTGGTTTGTAAACTATGTTATCGTAAGACTTCCGCTGTTTTTACTCTGATACTGATATTTGAATAAATGTTGTAATACTGCAATGACTTTGTAATGTGATCCTGCTCGGAAATCATGGATGATTCGGGGTTCCCCGAGGACACCCGACAGTCTTCTTAAGTTATCAGGAACATATGCATAAATGTCAAAGGTCGTCGGACAGTGACGGGTGCATGTGGGCCCTATAACTTAGGAGGTTCTGCCACAAGTAGTGAGGTTACTAATCAAGTTTAGTGCCTTGGTACAACGGTCCATTTCTTTTTGGCTTATGGGTCTCAGCTATCTAACAAAATCTTGATGAATGGTCAAGCCAAACATCAGCATCTCAACAGAAATTAGAAGTTGATAGTGTCTCGCTCTTGGATGATTCCAAGCATGATTCATTGATCCAATCATCCAACAATTTACTATTGTCATATAGTTGTAGATAAACAACAAATTATGCTAATTGTTTGCAACGAAAAGATAGGCGGCATCAATTAATACTCATTCTCCAAAGTGTTTGGAGCTAGACACATGTCATTTTCTAACAAATAGTTAATTTATGTTTAATGATGGAATGCACGCATGGTATTACAAATGAGATATGCTAAGAATTACTGGCCCACTAAGTATAGTTAGCATAAGAAACTTGAGATAAATTCTCAGTTCAAAGTTGTACATACGTCTGCTCAATTATTGATCAACATCGAAGCATGTGACTAATTTTATCAATTTTATCAACCAATATATAATTAATCTTACCCTTTCAAAAAATATATAATTAATCTCAAATTTTACCGTAGCTTATTGATGAACTAGTACCATGAGTGTGAGAATATTAGGCTTATGCATTTTGTGAATTTCACATAATAAGCCTTGCTACATTTCGTACTCTATTTTCATTCATGGGTTTATCCAACAAACATTTGAATGCTAAATTTGTAGTCTAGAAAAGCATCGCCTGTCCCATCAAAACTACAAAAATAGCTTGTGTTCCTCGAGGTCGTTGATCCTAAGCACATTCTTTGATCTCCAAACTAATCAAGATTGTAGTAGTCGTACAATAATAGCAACAAAGGGTATCATCAGATCAACATAGACCAGCCT
The DNA here is from genome assembly GCF_019320115.1 of Miscanthus floridulus. NCBI lineage: Eukaryota > Viridiplantae > Streptophyta > Magnoliopsida > Poales > Poaceae > Miscanthus > Miscanthus floridulus. The sequence goes on along the minus strand of NC_089593.1, from coordinate 22,158,771 downwards.
AGTTGCACTGAAACCTGCCAGGTATATACCATTTTCTCATGCTCTCTCGGCGCACCCATGACGTGAACGAAATTATTCTATTGGAAGGACCAAAGAAAGAAAAGAGGAGGCCTCTGGCGCATGTGAATTTTGGAAGGAAATTGTGGCAGAACCTCCTAAATTATAGGGCCCACATGCACCTGTCACTGCCCAATGACCTCTGACGACTATGCATATGTTCCCGGTAACTTAAGAAAACTATCGGGTGTCCTCGGAGAACCCCAAATCATCCACGATTTTCTGAGAAGGATCCATTATAGAGTCATTGCAGTATTACAATAATTTATTCATTAATATACATCAGAGTAAATAGTGGAAGTCTTACAATAACTTAGTTTACAAAACAGTTGTTTCAAACCTTACAAACTAAGTATGATTATTATTACAAACCATAGTAGTGGAGTGGCATTAATAACATAAACATAACACACAAAGAAAGTGCCCTGCCCAAGGGCCACACATTTACTTGTCATCATCAATTTAAACAATAGTCATGTAGCATGGTCCAAAGCAGACCTGCTCATGAGACTCACCTGCAAAAAGGGTTAACGAACCCTGAGTACAAAAGTACTCAACAAGACTTAACCAGAATAAAAACAGATAAGACTCAGGAATACAGACTCCGAGATTCAAGGTAAGGCTTTAGCAATAAACAAGGTTCTTTTGCGTAAAAGCTCTTTAAAAAGATTCTTTCTTTCAACATTTAATCCTTATCAAAATCATATATGAATCTGCCATGATCCGTATTGAGATCATGAACTTCATATCAAACCCTTTCTCAAAACTTCCTCAAGTTTCATTTATTAGCTACGATGATGAACAGTGAGTTGAGTCTCAATAACCGAGGAGCAACGACGATTCGAACCGATTATAACCCAGCTGGGGATTTCCAACCACACGACATATGCAGGTCCCTGACCTACATATACCAACCCACCCTCAGATCCTCTAAAACAAGAATGGGTCCGCTCACCCGAGAGCACAGTACTCCACCAATCCAGCCCATTACTCCACCAATCCAGCCCATTGCCACGTGGGTACATGCTACTCCCGCCATCTCTCCACTCCCAGTGCGCGAGTAGCCATTCTCATAATAGAATAGCCGAGTTAAGGCTTACTGGAGTATGCGGCTAGTACTACAAAGTCTCACCTCATGCAATTCAACAACGGACGGTTCTTAATCGACACAGGCGGAAAGAACCCGCTCACAAGACATCCATGTCTTGTGGCTCTCATACACTGAGTCCGCCCGGTCTAAATTTATTACTCCACATGCTCATATCTCATGATAACATAAATAACCAGTCGTATCCAAGAAACCATTTATATCTCGCAGGTGACAAGTAATCACCCGACTTTTATCGGTCTAAGTATGGCTAAGCATAAATAGACATTCTCGGATTGAAACGGGTAACAAGGTTGATATGGAAAAACAAGGTTGGTAATGCACCAATTAGGTTTTCACTCAACTCCTAATCACTTAATGCAGTATAGAAAAGCAAAAGCGATATAAATTTATAAAACACAAGGTAGGTTTAAATGCATCCGGGCTTGCCTTGATTGTCGGAAAAGTCAGGTTCCGGAGATGTTCCACAGATATCAAACCTGACCTCAACAGGTAGGTTAACTTCCTCAACAACTTGGTTGACTACCACGTTCTCACTTTCGTTCACTACACATATTAACAATGCCATGTTTAATATGATGCGCAATATAAAACATGATGCTTGACGATGGATGCAAAAGTTAGTAACTTGAATACAACTTTTCTTCGCGGTACAGTTGCAAACCTACAACTAACTAAACGTTTTTGTAAACTCAAACACTTACTTTAGTTGCCAAGGATCATTATATGCTAATGACCCAAGGTCATCACTCAATCCCAAATTCAAACAAAACATAAATCATTAGGATTTACTATTTGTTTTTATTAATTAATAACTAATTAATAATTATGAAATAAATCAACTTTCTCCAAATGAGCTCAAAATTTTTGTGAACACTCGCCACATAATAACTAAGTGGCAAAACAATTTTTATAATTTTTGGACAATTATTTAAGCCTAAAAAAATCTGGGAAACCCATTTATTAATTAATTTGAGCAATTCTTATCACATTCAAAAAGTACTGAAAAGTATCATTTAATATTTTTCTAAATATTTTACATCTCAGAGAGGTCACACAAAAAGTTTTATAATTTTTGGAGCTATATTTAATTCTACACAAAATAAACAAATCATAGCACTATTTAATCAATTCTGCAAAATAGAAAAAAAATCATTTTTCACTTCAACGCCACTGACAGGGTGACCCCACCTTCTTCCCCACCGAGCTGGACAGTGCGGGAAAGACAAGCCGGCAACCATTGCCGGCTGGGAGGGCAGGAGTGACGACGGGGAGGCGGCTCACGAGCATCACAGTACTCGGCCACACCCACTGATGAACTTGGCGTGGCTTGCAATGGCTCTGGACAGGCTGACCACGGTAGCAGGCAGCGGACATGGCCGACCGTGGCGGCGCGAAGACGGGGCGGCCACTACGGTCCAAAATTGATCAAGCTAGAGATAGATTAGGCACGAAGAAGCTCACCACGACCTAAAAGGCCAACTGATCGAAGCCGAGACACGCTGGAGCTCCCTGCCGACGACGGCATTCATGGCGGCCCGCACCGACGTCACGACGGCGTTCCGGCGAACAAGGCAATTCTAACCGGTAGCAGTAGCTAGGCTGGGCTCAATCGAGGCGCAGGGGCAAGGCGAAGCTGGTGGAGAGAGCTATTGGACGGTGGAGCTTTATCGACAACGAATTTTTATCGGCGAGCAAAACTGGACAGCGGCGCTGAGGAGAAGCAAAGATGAAGACAGAGGCGATGTCGACCGGCTCTGCGTCTAAAGAGGAGGAGAAGAACACTTCGCCTTCACCAGGAGCAGCTCAGGCTAGCCAATCGGCTGCCTGCACGATGCATCACGAGAAGGCACCGATTGCCACGGCGACGGTGAGGAACAGAGAGAGGAGAAGAGAAAAGAGTCACTGCAGGTTACTGTAGCTCAAGGCAGTTTTTCTTTTCTTTAAACATTCTCTCAATCCATTCAGAATCTCAACTAGATCCTTGAAGCAAACTTGTTCAAAATACAAAGACCAACAACTTTGCTTTAAGGTTCAAACCCAAATTCCAATTGGTTTAGAAAGTACAATTTGAAATTCAAAACTGTTTGGAAACTATGGATTGAAACTCAAACAAATGTGTACTGTTCATTCATTTAAATTGAGAATTCAAATTAGTTGTTTAGCTATTTTTGAGGAATTATCTAGTAATTAATCCTATTCCAAACTATCCAACCAACTTCACCATTTCAAAATACAAGCTTTGTACCAATTCATAGAATCAAATTTGCCAACTTTGATTTAAAAAAAAATTGATTTGAAAATTCCCCAAATAATGAACTTTCCAAAATTTGAATCAATGACTTGGGCAAATTAACAATTTGTAGAACTTGATATTAGATTCAAATTTGAAACTCACAATTTAACATATTTAACTAAATTTCACAATCCAACTTTGGTACTATGGTGAAGTATACACTTTGCACTCGACAATTTGCATACACAAAATTTTTAATTGTTGAAGAATTTCTTGCTCCATAAAATAACAAAACACTTAAATGGATGTCTTTTGGTAACATTCCAAGAAATGATATCACCACTCCTATGCAACATATACATGGTACAATTTGAATCATGAGATGCTTATATGCCATGATGCTTGATGATTATGCATGATAATGACCATGATTAAAGTTTTATTAAGTGCTAAACATCTAGGATGTTACAATCCTTCCCCCTTAAAGAAATCTCATCCTGAGATTACAAAGTGCGAAAAACGTTGGGTTGAGTAGTGGAAAAGGAAATGTGTCAAACACATTAACTTTCAAGTTGTTCATAAAACAACAAGAGTTGACTTGAATTTATAAATGAGATCAAAAGACAGTTGTAAGGGACAAAGGATTTAGTAACTTCAATGGAATGATGGAACATGAATTCCAAATGAGAGTTCCAAGATAAGTGAATCACATTAATTGCGGAGCTATAATGGATCATGATCGCAGACCTCGATACCAGTGAGCGCCCAACAATATTTCCTTATGGCTGCAGTCCATAGGAGACCCTAGGTTTCGACGTGGCACCATAAATCATGGATCATGGCACCACCATAGGGCACAACAAAAGTAACTCACAAGTAACACTTGTCAAGCTAGCAAGGTCAAGGAACTAGCATGTGTTGCATTAGAAGAGACCAAGACATGACACAAGCATAGGTTTGAGAATTCAAGGATTAGTCCCAAGTTTCAACATTGAGTAGATGGGGGAAAATTAAAGTGCATCAAGAAATTCCCAAAGATGTGGAACTTATGAGCAAGTACAATTAAAGATTGGTTTACAAGCAAAGCTTGGTACATGATCAATTTCATTGGGACAAAATAACTATAACAAGTACAAGCCATTCCCTGAATGGAAGGAGGAAGTTTTAAACATCATTATATTTCAACTTCATATGAATGATTATAACTAGAATATGTGCAGTGTTTCATTAATGACATGATGCATGAACAATTCTTACGTTACTAAACATCAAAGCTCCTATTGTACATAAACAATAGTTCTTATTATATAGGGCATAATAAGATTACTACTCCACCATACAAAGCCTTTTTAAGCAAATAAGGAATGACGAGAATGAATTAAGATAAGTTGGAAGCAATTTGGACCAAATTAACAGATTAAATTTATTTGCCCCAAATTGTTTTGAAGTTTTTGTAAAACAATACTACAAAAACTTTGTAATGGTCGCTCTGATACCATTCTATGGTAGAACCACCTAAATTATAGGGTCCACATGCACCTGTCACTGTCCAATGACCTCTGACGACTATGCATATGTTCCAGGTAACTTAAGATGACTGTCGGGTATCCTCGGAGAACCCTAAATCATCCACAATTTTCCGAGTAGGATCCATTACAGAGTTATTGCAGTATTACAACAATTTATTCATTAATATACATCAGAGTAAAATAGCAGAAGTCTTACAATAACTTAGTTTATAAAACAGTTGTTTCAAACCTTACAAACTAAGTATGATTGTTATTACAAACCATAGTAGTGGAGTGGCATTAGTAACATAAACATAACACATAAAGAAAGTGCCCTGCCCAAGGGCCACACATTTACTTGTCATCATCAATTTGAACAACAGTCATACAGCACGGTCCAAAGCAGACCTGCTCATGAGACTCACCTGCAACAAGGGTTAACGAACCTTGAGTACAAAAGTACTCAACAAGACTTGACCAGAATAAAAACTGATAAGACTCAGGAATGCAGGCTCAGGGATTCAAGGTAAGGCTTTAGCAATAAACAAGGTTCTTTTGTGTAAAAGCTCTTTAAAAAGATTCTTTCTTTCAACATTTAATCCTTATCAAAATCATATATGAATCTGCCATGATCCGTATTGAGATCATGAACTTCATATCAAACCCTTTCTCAAAACTTTCTCAAGTTTCATTTATTAGCTACGATGATGAACATTGAGTTGAGTCTCCATAACCGAGGAGCAACGACGATTCGAACCAATTATAACCTAGCTGGGGATTCCCAACCACACGATATATGCAGGTCCCTGACCTACATATACCAACCCACCCTCAGATCCTCTCAAACAAGAACGGGTTCGCGCCACCCGAGAGTACAGTACTCCACCAATCTAGCCCATTGCCACGTGGGTACATGCTACTCCCGCCATCTCTCCACTCCCAGTGCGCGAGTAGCCATTCTCATAATAGAATAGCCAAGTTAAGGCTTACTGGAGTATGCGGCTAGTACTACAAAGTCTCACCTCATGCAATTCAACAACGGACGGTTCTTAATCGACACAGGCGGAAAGAACCCGCTCACAAGACATCCATGTCTTGTAGCTCTCATACACTGAGTCCGCCCGGTCTAGATTTATTACTCCACATGCTCATATCTCATGATAACATAAATAACCAGTCGTATCCAAGAAACCATTTATATCTCGCAGGTGACAAGTAATCACCCGACTTTTATCGGTCTAAGTATGGCTAAGCATAAATAGACATTCTCGGATTGAAACGGGTAACAAGGTTGATATGGAAAAACAAGGTTGGTAATGCACCAATTAGGTTTCCACTCAACTCCTAATCACTTAATGCAGTATAGAAAAGCAAAAGCGATATAAATTTATAAAACACAAGGTAGGTTTAAATGCATCCGGGCTTGCCTTGATTGTCGGAAAAGTCAGGTTCCGGAGATGTTCCACAGATATCAAACCTGACCTCAACAGGTAGGTTAACTTCCTCAACAACTTGGTTGACTACCACGTTCTCACTTTCGTTCACTACACGTATTAACAATGCCATGTTTAATATGATGCGCAATATAAAACATGATGCTTGACGATGGATGCAAAAGTTAGTAACTTGAATACAACTTTTCTTCGCGGTACAGTTGCAAACCTACAACTAACTAAACGTTTTCGTAAACTCAAACACTTACTTTAGTTGCCAAGGATCATTATATGCTAATGACCCAAGGTCATCACTCAATCCCAAATTCAAACAAAACATAAATCATTAGGATTTACTATTTATTTTTATTAATTAATAACTAATTAATAATTATGAAATAAATCAACTTTCTCCAAATGAGCTCAAAATTTTTGTGAAGACTCGCCACATAATAACTAAGTGGCAAAACAATTTTTATAATTTTTGGACAATTATTTAAGCCTAGAAAAATCTGGGAAACCCATTTATTAATTAATTTGAGCAATTCTTATCACATTCAAAAAGTACTGAAAAGTATCATTTAATATTTTTCTAAATATTTTACATCTCAGAGAGGTCACACAAAAAGTTTTATAATTTTTGGAGCTATATTTAATTCTACACAAAATAAACAAATCATAGCACTATTTAATCAATTCTGCAAAATAGAAAAAAATCATTTTTCACTTCAACGCCACTGACAGGGTGACCCCACCTTCTTCCCCACCGAGCTGGACAGTGCGGGAAAGACAAGCCGGCAACCATTGCCGGCCGGGAGGGCAGGAGCGACGACGGGGAGGCGGCTCACGAGCATCACAGTACTCGGCCACACCCACTGATGAACATGGCGTGGCTTGCAATGGCTCTGGACAGGCTGACCACGGTAGCAGGCAGCGGACATGGCCGACCGTGGCGGCGCGAAGACGGAGCGGCCACTACGGTCCAAAATTGATCAAGCTAGAGATAGATTAGGCACGAAGAAGCTCACCACGACCTAAAAGGCCAACTGATCGAAGCCGAGACACGCTGGAGCTCCCTGCCGACGACGGCATTCATGGCGGCCCGCACCGACGTCACGACGGCGTTCCGGCGAACAAGGCGATTCCGACCGGTAGTAGTAGCTAGGCTGGGCTCAATCGAGGCGCAGGGGCAAGGCGAAGCTGGTGGAGAGAGCTATTGGACGGTGGAGCTTTATCGACAACGAATTTTTATCGGCGAGCAAAACTGGACGGCGGCGCTAAGGAGAAGCAAAGATGAAGACAGAGGCGATGTCGACCGGCTCTGCGTCTAAAGAGGAGGAGAAGAACACTTCGCCTTCGCCAGGAGCAGCTCAGGCTAGCCAATCGGCTGCCTGCACGACGCATCACGAGAAGGCACCGATTGCCACGGCGACGGTGAGGAACAGAGAGAGGAGAAGAGAAAAGAGTCACTGCAGGTTACTGTAGCTCAAGGCAGTTTTTCTTTTCTTTAAACATTCTCTCAATCCATTCAGAATCTCAACTAGATCCTTTAAGCAAACTTGTTCAAAATACAAAGACCAACAACTTTGCTTTAAGGTTCAAACCCAAATTCCAATTGGTTTAGAAAGTACAATTTGAAATTCAAAACAGTTTGGAAACTATGGATTGAAACTCAAACAAATGTGTACTGTTCATTCATTTAAATTGAGAATTCAAATTAGTTGTTTAGCTATTTTTGAGGAATTATCTAGTAATTAATCCTATTCCAAACTATCCAACCAACTTCACCATTTCAAAATACAAGCTTTGTACCAATTCATAGAATCAAATTTGCCAACTTTGATTTAAAAAAATTGATTTGAAAATTCCCCAAATAATGAACTTTCCAACATTTGAATCAATGACTTGGGCAAATTAACAATTTGTAGAACTTGATATTAGATTCAAATTTGAAACTCACAATTTAACATATTTAACTAAATTTCACAATCCAACTTTGGTACTATGGTGAAGTATACACTTTGCACTCGACAATTTGCATACACAAAATTTTTAATTGTTGAAGAATTTCTTGCTCCATAAAATAACAAAACACTTAAATGGATGTCTTTTGGTAACATTCCAAGAAATGATATCACCACTCCTATGCAACATATACATGGTACAATTTGAATCATGAGATGCTTATATGCCATGATGCTTGATGATTATGCATGATAATGACCATGATTAAAGTTTTATTAAGTGCTAAACATCTGGGATGTTACAGAAATGACAGGAATACCCCTGATGTTGATGGCTCTAAACCTTGTTTGGGCTTGTTCTTTGCCTTTATCCAAAATGTGGATTAGAACCAAGCCGTAGTAGTGGTGGATGGAATCTGCTTGAAAGTGGGCGAGGGAAGGGGAGAACCTGAGCTGATGGGATCTCACTTTGGGGTCCATATATGCATGCTTATTCCCACGCAACGCAAGCATGTCACAATCCCCTGTTGCATTCGTCATCTTGTTAAGTGCACCAAGATTTGCACAAGGTTTTCAATGATTCCATACATCTACTTATTCCAATATTGTTTTCTCAGTGCTTGTACAAATCTATATAGGATCAGCTAGGAAGATGTCGATCAAAGTTAATGCCCGTAGTAAAATGACTAAACTACTGTAATTACATTTAATCGGCTCTTTTTACATCGAATAGCTAGAAGAATTCCTTCGGAGCACCGTAACAAATATTATTGTTAATTGGTCAATATATAAAAGGCAGTTGTAATGCAAGTTAGGTAGTTTATAGAATATATATTTATATTTTTTAAAAGTGCTTTTGGTGAAACAGTGTTCTACTGAGAAAATAATGCACTCAGTCTCTTAGGGGCGGATGCCAAATACGGATACAAGTGGGTCCAATGGTGTTTTTAGGTCAGCTACTAATTACGGTCAAATATCATTCTAGTTCATTTCTCCACTCATTCAAATTACTTGAAATGTCATTACTGTTCATTTGAGCAAAATTTTGGATTCATCCAATGACCAAAGTAATTAGTACTTGCATCTCTAGTGCCAAAGGTTACGGTTCAGCTAACTCTTGGGATGTAGTTTGTATTCAAGATTTTGTGACCAGGGATTATAATTTGTAACCTTGCATTTAGTTTAGATGCAATATTTATTACGGACCTTGCTACGTTTCATGTGTCTGAAATATAGTATGTTTTCAGGCAACGATCTTCACCGTTGGCTCATGAGCATGTAAGGCTGAGATTTAGCTGGATGGAGGAAAAATCAATGCAGTAGTGGATATGGTATTGCCTGAGAACTCAGGCATGTGAAGAACGTTAGGAAAAATGTAGAAAAAAAGACCAAGAAGTTTGGCTTTATAGAGAGCTAGGTGAGCAGAGCGGGTGCACACGTTATGCACGCGGGCTCTTTTTAGTACCACACAAGGTTGTCTCGTTGTATGTGTTCTAACACTTAATCTGTGTTTGCAGTGACATCGATCGTCAGGGCATATATGCTCCTTAGCACTAAAGCAAGATCTCTTTTTGACAAATCGCATCAAAGCAAGATACTATATAGGCCATTACCGAAAGTGATGATTGCGGTTCAACGTCTGCAACGATCATCAGCTAATAGAAAAGGCCACATATAATGTTCGTAGTTATCAATTAGGCATGCAATAGAGAGACTTCTTTTTTTTTGAATCGATCCAATGAGTAAACAATGCACACATAGGTTTGCAGTTTGCTTGAGCTTCACACGGCACCACCTGTCCTGCCTCCGTCTTAGGGTTTTTGATTGGTTACTTATATTAGATTTACCATGTACTAGATTTTATACAACACAATATAAACTACCATAAATGTATATGCAATGCATGCTTTCGTGTTTGTTTGTCCAGCATAAGTTAGCCGCGGTTGATAAAACTATATTTCTTTCTTTACATTTTATTGCATATAGTCACATTATATGTTCTATTAGATGTCTTATGTTTCTAGTAAAGATAGATAAGCATGAAGATATTTTATTTTTGTAAGTCCGTCGGTTTATGTAAATCTCCATTGTCTAATCTAATACAGAAAAATCTAGCGCACTAGCAAATGCTCATTGGCCTCTTTGAGCACTGTGCAAACCTGTATAAGAGCCTCTGTAGACAACTAAATATGGACAAACTACATTGCGCAAGCTTGGATATGCTAATGCAGGCAACTAATTAGAGCAGTATACATGCAGGCAACTAATTAAAGAAAATTTTAGTAGATAATAATGTTTATATAAAACACATGTTGCCAAAAACACCTTTTAAGATCCCACAACGGTTCTTTCATTAAGCAGGAGACAAGTCAGACATTTAATTTTTATATACCTTCTTTCATCAACTTGAAACTATTGAATGAGTTGACCATGTGCAAATTATAAGTGATTTTAGTTTTTTAAGTATATAACTTTTGTTATGCACCTAGATATATGTTAAGTCTAAATACATAGCAAAAGCTATGTACTTAAAAAGACTAAAATGTCTTATAATTTAAAACTAAGGAAGCATTGAATATAGTTTTTTTCTTTCATCTTTTTTTATGAAAAAAAACAAGCTGTCACTTTAGATATGTTTCCATGGAATATATTTATTGAAAAGAGATAAATCAAGCACATATATATATTCTCCTATGTCTAGGCAATATCTATGTGAAAAGCTGAGGTTTGGATTGGGGGCATCTTATATTTGACAGGTGAACTGAACCATATTATTGCAGTGCAGCGTGCAACACACAAACGCTGGGTCAGGGTCACGGCAGGCAGAGATGGACAGATGCACATGCCACTGCCAAGAATTTGCTCATAAAAAGAAAAGAAAGTTATAACGGATGAATATGGATAGATCCATCTACGTAAGCCTCAAACTGCTGTCGGCCATCCGCTCCTGTTCCTTCCGTCCTTGTGCAAAAAGGGCTGTCACCCTTCTTGGTGCGCACTTGATCGATCAGGGCATCATCACCCATTTTCTTGGAGTGAATAAAAGGAGAAAATGGGCTGTATACGTGTACCGACATGATGTGAAATGTTCCAGAATAGGATTACTTTTTAATGTTTCCTCCTGAAATGCAGAAGTCCTTTTGATTTTTGCAAATATAAAATGTGCTCGATCAAAACTAATAATGCTAGGGAATTATTTTATTCAAATTTATTTTTTGAATGTCTTGATTCAAATTTATGAATTTTAGGAACTTTAAGGGACTTTTTTCACATATCTAAAAGCTAGCTCATATCATGTGAGATCAAGAGCGGATCTGGCGGTAGCGGTAGAGTGAAAGATCAGGCTCGAGCCCTCCTACCACCTCTCTTACAGTGTAGCCCCTCCATTTTTTTTGAAAGAAGAGGAGGGCAAAGAACAAAGGAAGAAAGGAGCCCCCCCCTCCCCCCTCCCCCAATCCTATAGACCTCGGTGGCATTAGCGTGGGTCGGAGTCGCACTACTAGTTACTCGGGTGGTTGAATGTTGGCGTGATTGAGAGGGGTGTCGAGGATATATTGCAGAAAGGAGTGTTGTATAGTGAGTCAAATCATACTTGAACTAGGTCTCAAGAGAGGTGTGGTGTATTAGAACTTCTAATTCTATTATTATGACTTGAGCTGTAAAATTCTACTAGCTACGAATAAGACTCCTACTTATATGTACGTAGGAGGATCTTGGAGAGGACTATATAAACAAGGGGTAGATGGCTAGAGGCCATATGCATCAATTAAACCAACACAAGGCCATATGCATCAATTAGATAGTTCTATTGAACTCTTGTATAGGGCAAGAATTAGAGGGTCCTAGATGATCAAGTAGGGTTGTAAGAGAGTGACAATAACTTATACTCTTTTAAAGTTGCATTTATAGAATTTGCAACTGGCTTTGCCACATTCTAATCATTTGTCATTGTTACTTTAATGTCATCATCTAGGGTTTTCTACGAGATTCATCTACGTCTATCTTGATATGGTGTAATATTCTTTTAAAGATCAAGGAGAGCAAGTTGGGCATAACTAGGAGTATCGGATTCTAAACATGGAGCAGGCTTGAGAGGTCTGCCACTAGCAAGAAGATGAGGGAAGAGTGAGATGAGTGCTGAACCTAGAGAGCACCAAGACAAGGGCAAAAATGTCATCTCGCTCACATTCTATCCATATAGATTTGAGAAATTAACAAAATAATCGCTACGATGTTTTTATGGTAAATAACTACAATTTCATAATAGTATCCGTCAAATTTTAATGTTTGCAGTGTGAACTGATCAATACTACAGTATGTTCTTAATTATCCTACGATAAAATTTGTCAAAAAAATCAACCTTATCCACAAGGTGTAGAAATGGCAACTACGCTCGGGTCTTCAGTCTACGGAGCAATCATGAAATAACCAACACGAAGTCTAGACACCATTGGCTTGCCGTGGCTGCAATGCACTTGCGAAACTGTGCATGAAAGCTGCGCTGAACGCTACAAAAAGTCTCTTCCGAGCCTTTCGCTTTCATTGGTAAAGGTAAAAGCTTCAAGCATGTGGTTTTGTTGAATGAGGCAACAACAAGTGCTGCTGGTATATACATTTTCCAATCTAGTGGAGTGCTGGCCCTACCCAACGACTCAGTTTGATATATATATATATGAAGACACACAGCAAAGAAAGATAAGCAGCCTATGTGAGTGTCATCCGTAGTTTTCTTTCTTTATCATTTATCTCTGAACATTTCATCCGTAGTTATCCATATTTGTGCAGAGAAGGGTTGAAAGCCTGGGAGTTGGGGAAGAATGGAAAGGCTTCTCATGGAAGTAGCTTTCCAAAGGCTGAGCCACTTGAGGTGCACTCACTTCGTCCCACAGAATAATATCATTCTTACTTTTTAAGAAATCAAACATTTTTAAGTCTAACCAAATATATATAAGAAATTATTTATGGTGCATAATAAGTACCATTAGATTAATCGTTGAATACATTTTCATAATAAATTTATTTGAAGATATAAATGTTGCTAGTATTTTTTATAAATCTAATCAAACTTAAAAAAAAATTGGCATGTACAAAACCCTAGGCGACACTCTTTTTAGGGGCGAAGAGAGTATGTGTGAGGGTGAGGCCCTCTTTGCTGCTGCAGTAGTCAATGTGCACAATTATGCATGGGCTTTCTTGTTGTACCGTCCATGTTTGTTGGTCACTTGGCCTAATCTTGGGTTGGTCCCCAAATGACGACACTGCTTTCTGCAAAAACTAATCATGCATGGTCGTACAAATTATGACCCGTGATCGAGAAATTTTATTGTGATCGTATGCTTCCGCCCACTCAGCTGATTGTGCACATGTGAATAGCATGGTGGATACTGGATAGCTAGGATCATATATACATATAGATATATGGGAAGGATATGCAGCTTCTTTTTCGTCCATATGGCACCAGTTTTTTCGGGTTGTTGCAGCTGAACCACCGGCCACCATTTGATTAGGTGTGCCAGTGGACCACACAGATGAGATGGCCTAACAGTAGTGTCGTCTTCACGTGCTATAATCCATCCATGTGCTGCTGGAGGATACACCGGTAGAGAACCGAGTTTTACTCCCGGTGGGGAACCCCCTCTAGTCCCGGTTCCCCACCCGGGAGCAAGCATCCGGGACTAAAGGAGGATCCTTTAGTCCCGGGTCAGGAACCGGGACTAAAGGGGGACCTTTAGTCCCGGTGGGTAACACCAACCGGGACTAAAGGTGCCTCCTGACATGCCACGATGGCCGGCACCTTTAGTCCCGGTTGGTAATACGAACCGGGACTAAAGGATTTTTTTCTTTTTTCTTTTCTTTTCATTTTTTTGTTTTCTTTTCAAAATAGTTTTCGAAGTCGTATTGTATGATGCTAATTATACATTTATACGCGCATATAGTATGTTTCGGTTCAAGCACAATGAACATATTAAATCACACAATTCAAGCATAGAAATATATTTATATATATATATGCATGCATGCATCATATATATATTTACATGCATGCATGCATATGTGTATTTTACATTATATTATTTCATGTGCATATATTACAAAAGATTGCATTATATTTGTTGTGACATAACAAGTTTCCTCTCATCCTCTAGCTTGGCTTCAATGGCAGTGTTGGGTCGAAGTAGAACTCGCCCTTGGAATCGATGACCTGCTCATTAAAAAATCCGGCTATAGACTCTTGAATTGCTTTGATTTGGTCTTGCTGTATGACCTTTTCCTCCAACCATCGAGTCTACAGGTTTGAATTAAAGGAAAATAAATTAATATATGTACATATATATATATATAAAGACATAGTAACACAATCAATAATAATAATTAAATGAATATATAGTGTATTTTTAACGTACTTTGAGTCTCTCTGTAGGAGTTCTTTGGGAGAGCACCTTGATAAACTTGCAAACATAGTAACCACAGTAGTTGTTCCCCTGTTCCTGCCTCAGACACCACTTTACGAGAAAAAGATTTGTTATCCAATCTGGTGATCCGGTGAAAGCTATATGTTTAATTAATAAAGATGATGCGATTCAGGGGACTTACTTTCAAAGGGATTACATTCAGTGGCGCTTTGCATTTTTCCATGTGTTGCTTCTCAATAAAGGTTTTCCAAACACTGCCCAATAAAAAATTTACCACGTCATCAGATATAGTTAATCATCATGTTTGTGTGTATATATAGTTGCTAGAGATCCCGAAATTACCTCTGGATAATATCTATCATATCTTGGTAGTCTTGTTGTGGTTTTCTCATCGAGTCATAGATTATCAAGTGACTTTTCACCAGATCGATGTCCATCAATATCTAGTGATTGCTGCATGTGTTTATAGGATATAACGCATAACACTCATTAATTAACTAGAATCAACATATGAGCCATTAAGGCTATGATCGACATGATTAACACTCCCTTGAAGTTATAGGGAAAGAGTATATCCTTCTTGTGGCGTTGGTTCACTAAGAAGTTCATGATGTTACTCTCTGACTCAGACTTCCAATTAGTCATTGGAGTAATTGGGTCTTTGAATACTATATGGGGATCAACAAAACCAATTTCATTGCAGCCTTCCTTTCTGAGCTCTGTCATTGTAAATCTGCATATATATAGTACTTGTTAGGATAATTTATATGCATATACACACATATGATGAGTTTAATAATAGATCGAAAGAATTATTACTTACAGGCAATAGCAGCTAATGATAACTTTGTCCAGAGAGGTCAGGTGGCATAGTTGATGAAATTCTGCAAAGTCAACATACATAACATCATCGCCACGGAACCAATGTTCGTCTCTAATTCTGACACCAACGCAGAAGTCTCCACTGGTAGACGCCTGCATGTACCACTTGTTTAGCAGGTACATTTGCGTCCCCAGATCAGATAAGGCTTGAGGGTTGTATAGACTCTGGCCTAGTACAAATTTTTTCTTCCAAATATCAACCTCCGCCGCACTCTCAATGTTTCCATCACCAAACATCTGGTAAAGGTCGAGACCAGTCTCATCAAGAAATTCACCAAGGTGATCCAAATCGACATCTGGAGGTATGTTTGCCTGATGCATTAATCCTAAATTCGAACCATATTCATTACCAACAACTAGCGAGGGGATTGATTGGTGCGCTTGTTGTCCGAGTTGGGCAACTCCTTTCCCTGCCCGCTTCTTTTTCTGTGCCGCCTCAATTGACTTGGTGAGAGTGCGGTCATAGTCTGATAACGTTGATTTGGACGGCTTACGAGATTCCCGCTGTTGTTGCTGGTAAGAAGTCACCTTTTTTCTTAAAATATCCGGAGCTACGAAGAAGTATGGTTTCTCTGGGTTTCTCCTTGCTTCTTGATTCATTTTAAGTTTGTCATAGAATCTAGACATGTCTTTTTTATATGCATCAGTTCCTTCTTCCTTCTCTTCAGATATTATTTTGGGAATAGCCCTTGGTTTCACGGTGGCTTTCTTTGCAGGCGGGGACTGGTTCTTCGTTTGAGGGGCTGGCCTCTTGCTAGGCTTCTTGGTAGGCGGGGGCGGGGGAGGCATTGGAGACCTCCTTGGAGGTGTTGGCAGCGGCGTTGGAGACCTCCTTGGAGGTGGCGGCTGCGGCGTTGGAGACCTCCTTGGAGAGGGTGTGGATGCAGCCTCATCTTCCAACACAATGTCATCGTACAGAGCACTATGATGATCTGGCGATTGAACAATTGGATTTAGGTTGGGGGAGGATCTGCTACAAAAAAAGGAATGACATATTATTATGAGCAGATTGTTAATTATTTAAGCCAATACAAATTAATGATGTAGTGTTTTCATCCGCACGTACCTATGGTGAGGTAGTTCAGGAGGAGGTGGAGCCGACATCCCTGGAATGATGATGTAGCGCTTGCGCCATAGAATGAATGTCTTCTCCGCTTCTCCTAGAGTCTTCTCGCCATCACCTCCAGGAATGTCAAGAGGCAAATCACTAAAACCTTTTTCAGCTTTATCTACCGAGATGGTAGCATATCCTTCTTGGATTATATTCCCATGAATCCTTGGTGTCTTGGTTCAGTCGATAGGATTAACAAGACCGATAGCCACCTTGATTGTGGAATTCTCCTTCGGAATATGTAGCTCACACGTTGTACAAGGTTTAGTGACGTCATCCATAGGGAAGCGTAGTCCTGTGTCCCCTTGATTTGGTATCTTCGTGGAAGCACAGCTGCTTTTCAACTGAACAGATTGGCTAATGTTGATTCCTGGCTCTGATGCCTGCTTGCTTGCACTCACTGCTATTTGCACTTGCCTTTTGATTTCCTCCTACATTCTCGCTTCAAGGTTTTTTCCCGCTCCTGTGCTTCACGCACCGCTTCCTCCAACCTCTGGAGCCGGTGTGCCTCTTCTTCCTTCTTTCTCTGGCGACTTCTGTAGGAAGGTCTGTCCTGAGGGAATCCATGCTCCCACGAGACACTTCCTTTGCCTCTAGTTCGGCCACCATGTTCAATAGTCCCGATGGCGTATGTCAGCTCATCCTTCTCTCTGTTGGGCCTGAACGCACCACTAGCAGTAGCTCTCTGAGCATAAAACAATCTTTCTGCTGCTTCTTGCAGTCTTGCGCCATAAACGCACTTCCCTGTCTCCTGGTCTAGTGTTCCCCCATGAGCGAAAAACCAATTCTTTGCACGTTCTCCCCACTCGAGTGATTCTGGTCTGATACCCTTGGCAAGAAGGTCTGCTTCCATTTTGTTCCACTTCTTAATGGCAGTCGGGTAGCCACCTGATCCCAAGGTATGGTGGTATGTCTTCTGTTGGGCATTACGTTGGTTCTTTATCACCCGACTCACACCCTCTTCCGAAGTCCTGTACTGTACAAACTCATCCCAATAGGGCCTCTGCTTTGAGATCGGGCCTGGGACAGTAAAATCTGGTGCTATGTTCTTCTTGACATACGTCGTGTATAGGTGTTTCTTCCAAGTCTGAAACTGGGTGGCCATCTTCTTCATTGCCCAATCCCTAACTCGCTCCTTCAATTCATCACCATCTATTATATCATCATAATCATCTGTTTGGAGCGTGAAATGTACCAAGACATCATTCCAAATTAACGCCTTGTCACGATCGGAGACAAAACTGATATGAGGAGCATTGGTCTTCTTCTTCCATTCACGGGTACTAATCGGGAGCCGGTCCCGTACAAGGTAACCACAGTGGTGCACAAATTTCATTTTATTCGGCCCCCCGGTTCTCCTGTATCCACATTGAACTCTGAGATGATGAAGCGACCCTCCAATGGCTTTTTGGGACCTCGAACATTTTTACTCTTCGTTGTAGTTGTTGATGTCGATCCAGAGGGCTACAAAACATAAACATTATTTTTAATGTCATGAGCACACATAAGACATATGATAATATATATATATAGCTAATAATAAAAAATATATACTTGGCCAATATGTTGTTGCTCATTTTGTTCAAGAGCTAAGTACTGACTCCCATCATCTACATCCTCTTGCACGTTATTTTTAGCACCATCATCGCCGGCAACTTGAGTGCCAGTGTTGATCAAATTCATCATCAACTCCTCCTCATCCATATTTCTCGGGTCGGCCATCTAGCTTCAAAAAACAAAACCAATATATAGTACGTCAAATCTTTGCTTATTACATACGTAAAATCTACAAACAATATGCATTATTAAATCTTGCCCCTCGATCACGGACGCAATTCGCCACACTAGGACGAACTACGTCGGTACTAGGGCGAATTAGGGCACGAGAAAGGGCGGTGTGACAAGAGTGGCGGTGCTCCACTCCGCCGTATATATGTCTGTACACATGGGTGAACGAGGGCGGCGGTGCTCCGCTGTATACATAGAAACGCATGGACGAAATGCATATGAATACAAATGACGTATATATACGTGTCGGCGCGGTGGCCGGTGTGCTGACGACGATGACGTGAGGCGGGCCGGCGTGCTGACGACGACGACGACATGAGGCGGGCCGGGGCGGTGTCGGTGCGTGATGTTGTGATCCTATGTACCATGTGAACCATGTAGTCATTCATCATATGAGAAAATTCTATGTTAATAATGTAAGTATAAGTCATTATGAAATATAAGTATATGTGTCTTATTGCTCATATAACCATTACTATTTCTGAAATGATAAGAATTTATTTTCTTCTTCTACAGGCGATCTCTGATGCTATGATATAAAGTTTGAAGATAGTCTTCCCAGCAAAAAATATGTAATGCTCATATTACTTTAGCAACATTAATATATTATATCTGTATATTCAAAGTTCACAAATGAAGAAACATTGAAGTTTTCCTTCATTTGTCTGTAGCCATGCATGCAAGTCCAACAAAAACTGCTAACATCATCACATGTGATATTTTTGATAAACTAAAAAACGCTTAGTTTACAAACTGGGTATCAAAATTGAGTTCCTATTTGACCATTATATATCCTACAACAAATCCTTCAAAAAAAAAGACCCTACATGAATATATTTGGATAAAATTTCGTTAACAAACATTGATCTATGAAGATAGAAAAAATTCTTCTATTGAAACTGCATCTTGAAATAATGGCATATCATATAGTGATGAATATATGGCGGTTGATGGGCTGGATCATTAGCGGATGGTTCGTAGCGTTGTTTCCAAATAATATATAGCGTGTTTATTATACAAGCCATGGATTTACATCGATCTAATTAATTTCTAAAGTAATTTCATTGGTGATCCTTAATTATACTTGTCATTTAGAGTTCCAAATATTCAAAACTTGCCTTAAGATATGTTTTTATTTAAAATCATTTAGAGTTCCAAATATTCATTTTTAGTTTCTAGATTTTGTGATTCAAAATTTGGAATTTTCAATCGACCTCGACCTTTGACATGGCTTACACCAAAGTTGTAGTTTTCAACGTGATCTATAACTCGGCAGTGGAGGGCTCGGACGAATGTACAAAGAGATCGACGAATATATCACCTTGATCAAGCTCGGCAGTGTACGTACTGGAGGGCCTCGGGCCGGCGCGGTGGGGCAACGCGCGGTGGAGGGCCTCGGGCGCGGAGGAGGGCGTGGTGGAGGGCCACGGGCAAGCACGGAGGAGGGGCACGGGCGCGCGCGGTGGAGGCCGCACGAGGAAGAAGACGGCGGCGCCGGTGTCACGGAAGGTGAACGGACGCGGCGCGAGGAAGAAGAGGGCGGCGGTGTTCGATGAGGAAGAAGACGAGCGGATCGATCTGCCAGGCGCTGGAGGTTATATAGCAGAGGAGAATTACTCTCGGTGCCAGCACCAACCAGGAGTAAAAACCCTTTACTCCCGGTGCGTATTACCAACCGGGAGTAAAGGTGCCTTTACTCCCGGTGCGTGTTACCAACCGGGAGTAAAGGTATACCTTTACTCCCGGTTGGTAACACGCACCGGGAGTAAAGGCTTTTTTTTTGGCGGGCCACGAAACTGCAGCCCACCTTTACTCCCGGGTGGGCTTCCCACCCGGGAGTAAAGGTGGCCTGCAGTTTCGTTTCCCGCCTGTTTTAAGCAATAGTCTTGTTAAATACAATAGAAATGCAATAGTTTTTATTAAATACATAGTAAATTAAATAAAAGGCATAAAATTATTTTGTTAAAAATATGAATTTTATTTTTGTTTATTGCACATAGGAAAAATCGATAACCTAACTTTTTTTATTTTTTGTTAGAATTATAAAACATAATGTAACTAATATTTATTATTTCGTTAATGCAAAAATGTAGTGTTTAATTAAAATTATTAAAATTATTGGTTTTGGACAGGAAATTTGTTTTCACATCATTTTAACGTTAATATTTTAATTTTTCATCACTCAGTATCCTAATTTACCTTTTTGAGAGAGAAATCCCACCAAATCAAACATTGATTTAATTTGAAACATGACATAATAAACATCTGAATTCACAATTATTACATAATATCTCAAACACACACTATATTAAATCACTATATCATCAAGTGGGCACAGCAGTGAACTTCTTCTTTACGTATGTCCCTTGGTTATGATCGCTTCATAACCATGGAGTGTCCTCATCATTTACCAAGATGCTAGGGTCTTTGTTCACTTTGAAGGGCGGAATTCGGTCATCCTTTTCATATTCTTCTGACATGTCCGACTTGTCCTCAATTCCCACGATGACTCTTTTCCCTGAAAGAACTATGTGGCGCTTTGGCTCTTTGGTTGAGTCATTATCGTTTTTTCTTCTTTTTGGTTTGGTAGACATATCATTGACATAGAACACCTGATTCACATCCTTGGCAAGGATGAATGGTTCGTCTTTGTACCCAATATTACTAAGGTCTACTGTTGTCATTCCATACTCGTTGTCTACTGTTACCCCGCCTCCGGTCACCTTGACCCATTGGCACTTGAATAATGGGATCTTCAAAGTAGGTGCATATTCTAGTTCCCATATTTCATCTATGCGTCCATAATATGTCTGCTTATTCCCATTCGGGTCTGTGGCATCTATGCGGACACCACTGTTTTGGTTGGTACTCCTTTTATCTTGGGCTACTATGTAGAATATGTTCCCATTTATCTCGTACCCTTTGTATGTGACGATATGCCATGATGGTTGCATAGCCAATAAATACAGTTGCTCATGGATGCTCTCATCACCTTGACATTTTTTTTGCAACCAACCGCCGAAAGTTTCCATGTGCTTATGCGTAATCCAAGATTCAGTCTTCCTTGGAAACTCGGATCGTAAGAGATCCTTGTGTGTCTCAATATACGGATCTACCAAAGAGGAGTTCTGTAGAACTGTGTAGTGCGCTTTATTGAAATAATCATCATCCGTACCAATATATGTTTTCCTCCCTAGTGTCCCCTTTCCGCTTAGTCTCCCCTCATGTCTCGATTCAGGAACACCAATCGAGTCAAGGTCGGGAATAAAGTCAACACAGAACTCAATGACCTCTTCTGTTCCATAGCCCTTGGCGATGCTTCCTTCTGGGCGAGCACGGTTGTGAACATATTTCTTCAGGACTCCCATGAATCTCTCTAAGGGGAACATGTTGTGTAGGAACACAGGACCGAGAGTGAAAATCTCCTTGACTAGGTGAACTAGGAGGTGTGTCATAATATCAAAGAAGGAAGGAGGGAACACTAACTCAAAGCTGACGAGACATTGAACCACATCATTCTGTAGTTTAGCTAGATCAGTTGGATCAATTGCCTTCTGAGAAATTGCATTGAGGAATGCACATAGCTTTACGGTGGCTAGACGTACATTTGGAGGTAGAATTCCTCTTAATGCAACTGGAAGTAATTGCGTCATGAGAACGTGACAGTCATGGGACTTTAAGTTACAGAATTTCTTCTCTGGCACATTTATAATACCCTTTATATTCGAGGAGAATCCAGATGGTACCTTGATGTTGTTTAAGCATTCAAACATGATTTCCTTCTCCTCTTTGCTTAGAGTGTAGCTAGCAGGATGTAAGTAATGGCGTCCATCATCTGTCTTCTCTGGATGCAGGTTGTCTCTTTCTCTCAAACAACGCAGGTCCTGTCGTGCTTCAAATGTGTCCTTAGGCTTTCCATACACACCCATAAAGCCTAGCAGGTTCACACAAAGATTCTTCGTCAGGTGCATCACGTCGATCGAGCTACGGACCTCCAGGACTTGCCAATAGGGTAGGTCCCAAAATATAGACTTTTTCTTCCACATGGGTGCGTGACCGTTAGCGTCTTTCGGAATAGGTTGGCTTCCATATCCTTTTCCAAAGACGACTTTCACATCATTGACCATATCGAGTACATCCTCACCGGTTCGGTTGCGAGGCTTGGTCAGGTGGTCTGCCTTCCCTTTAAAATGCTTACCTTTCTTTCTTACGGGGTGATTTGCAGGAAGAAATCGACGATGGCCAAGGTACATGACCTTTCGACGTTTTTTCAAGAATACACCTCTAATATCACCGAAGCAGTGTGTGCATGCATTATATCCCTTGTTTGACTATCCTGAAAGATTACTTAGAGCAGGCCAATCATTGATTGTTACGAACAACAATGCTCGCAGATCAAAGTGTTCCTGTTTGTACTCATCCCACACACGTACACCTTCTTTATTCCACAAAATGAGAAGTTCGTCAATAAGTGGTCTCAGGTACACATCGATGTCATTGCCAGGTTGCTTCGGGCCTTGGATGAGCACAGGCATCATAATGAACTTCCGCTTCATGCATAACCAAGGAGGAATGTTGTAGATACTTAGAGTAACAGGCCAAGTGCTATGACTACTGTTCTGCTCTCTAAAAGGATTGATACCATCTGTACTTAAAGCAAACCTTAAGTTTCTTGCGTCATTTGCAAACTCCGGGAATTCTCTATCGATTGCTCTCCACTGGGACCCATCAGCAGGGTGTATTGTCTACCTTACGGTCTTCTTTGTGCCATCGTAACAATTTTGCATGTTCTTTGTTTCTGAACAGACGTTTCAAGCATGGTATTATAGGAGCATACCACATAACCTTGGCAGGGATTTTCTTACGCGGACGTTCGCCCTCAACATCACTAGGGCCATCTCGCCTGATCTTATACCGCGACGCATGGCATACCGGGCATGCATCCAATTTCTCGTACTCTTTGCCACGGTATAGGATGCAGTCATTAGGACATGCATGTATCTTCTCTATTTCTAGCCCCATAGGACAGACAACTTGTTTTGCTTTGTAGGTAGTGGCGGGCAATTCATTGTACTTCGGAAGCATCTTCTTTTGGATTTTTAGTAACTCTCCAAATCCCTTGTCAGATACACCATTCTTTGCCTTCCATTGCAGCAATTCTAGTGTGGTTCCCAACTTTTTCTGCCCTGCATCATAAGTTGGGTACAACAATTTCTTGTGATCTTCTAGCATCCGCTCGAACTTGATCTTCTCCTTTTCACTTTCACATTCTCTTTGTGCATCACGAATGACCTGACAAAGATCATCAGCCAGCTCATCTTCTGCGGCTACCTCTTCTTCAGCTTCTTCCATTGCAGTATCATTGAAGCACGCACCATCAGGAATAATATCATTGTCGTCCCATTGTTCTTCTTCATCTTCTTCCATTACAACACCGGTTTCTCCGTGCTTTGTCCAACAAATATAGTTTGGCATGAAACCCGACTTGAACAAGTGTGAATGAAGAGTCCTTGAGCAAGATATTCCACCGTATTCTTACATATGGCACATGGGCAGCACATGAAACCGTCGCGTTTGTTTGCCTCGGCCGCACGTAACAAAGAATGCACGCCGTCAATGAACTCTTGTGAGCGGCGATCAGCATTATACATCCAATGACGGCTCATCTGCATTACATGACATAAATATCATATTAAAACCTAGATCATAATTAATTATTTATACAACATGTGTGCCACCACAAAAGATACAAATTTATGAAAGCATCGCTATAATGTAGACAATCCCAACTACCACTAAAAGAACTAAAGCT
The DNA here is from genome assembly GCF_019320115.1 of Miscanthus floridulus. NCBI lineage: Eukaryota > Viridiplantae > Streptophyta > Magnoliopsida > Poales > Poaceae > Miscanthus > Miscanthus floridulus. Next base: position 22,134,459 of record NC_089593.1, on the reverse strand, counting down.
AAAATACATTTCAGGAGCACAAGGATTTCACGACCAATCTCAACTAAAACAGACAGATCCCCCGATTGTGCAACATCTTTGGGCTTCTTCGGCTGGATCACTGCCTCATTAGCCGTCGTATCTGCCTGTTGTGCAAGATATTTTTGCACGAGTTCAACATACTCTTCCTCCCAGTAGAAGCCTGAACATCGTCCACTGCCATCCCACTGAAATTAAAATAAAAAATTAGAACTTTAATCACAACCATCATGAAAATAGGTATAAACTAACCATAATCATTAAATACGATAAAATAACTCATATTGCGATCCGGACACTTGTAGAAGATACGATCCTTGTTGGGACCCTCCTTCTTCACTCGGTACTCCATCACAATCTTCGTCTCATCACGACACTTGCCGCATGGAATGAGAGGAAGGCCCGGCCTAAGTCGCTTTGGAAACCCATGAGAGGCCGAGGACCCGGAAGCAGTTGCCATCTACTCTCTATACTCATTTTTTAATACACTATAAATTTCTTCTTTTATAAACAAATAAAATTAACAAACTATAAAATTATCTAGATCTCTAAACAATGATATTTTTAATGGTCATTGTGTTCTCGTCTTTTACTGCGGCAGGTAAGTAATTCATATGATATTTCCGCAAATTAACAGAAGAATGGGAATGTACACACATAACAGACTACTACGACGATATCGGGACGTGTGAATAAATAACCATCCGTACTAGTTGACCTTGCTTACGTGATCATCTCGGCGAGCATTTCTCCACCGGACAGCACCGTACTTGGTCAAGGAAGAGCTCCGATTCTATGAGGAAGGGAACACGGTCTCCCACGACCGTTGTCGCTCTCCCTCGTAGAATCAAAGCTCCTCCTTGATGTCCGTTACCGCTCGACAGAGAACATGCTTGCCGAGCTGAACACGGTCCGCAAGTTCAACTAGTACGGATTTTCTATAATTTTCTAACTATTTTCTAAGTTTTTATTTATATATACTACGTTTAGGTACGGTGATTGACAGACTACTACGACGATATCGGGACATGTGAATAAATAACCATCCGTACTAGTTGACCTTGCTTACGTGATCAGCTCGGCGAGCATTTCTCCACCGGACGGCACCGTACTTGGTCAAGGAAGAGCTCCGATTCTACGAGGAAGGGAACACGGTCTTCCACAACCGTTATCGCTCTCCCTCGTAGAATCAAAGCTCCTCCTTGACGTCCGTTACCGCTCGGCAGAGAACATCCTCACCGACCTGAACACGGTCCGCAAGTTCAACTAGTAAGGATTTGCTATAATTTTCTAACTATTTTCTAACTTTATATTTATATACTTTAACCTTCTTTCATGTAAATATGCAAGCTTAAAGTGATTTTGAGCTCAAATTGCTTACAAATGAAAAAAACCACAATAAAGAACCATAAATATATATAGTGAATAAAATGGCATAAGAAAATGGTAAAAAATAAGAGTATGAGATTGGTAACCTTTACAACTGAAGAATCGACGGAGAAATCGAAGAAATCGATGGAGGAATCGAAGAATGGATGGAGAAACAATGGAGGGAGGGAGGAAGCAAGAACACTACTGCAGTGAGCTTCAAAATGTGCTGAGCTCGGGCTCGGGGAGGAATAGGAGACGGCCGATTTATAAAGGGAGAACATTTTGTCCCGGTTGATAGATCCAACCGGGACTAAAGGTAACTTTTCAACCCCGGGCGCAGCCACGGCCCGGGAGTAGACCTTTACTCCCGGTTGGAGCCACCAACCGGGAGTAAAAGTATACCTTTAGTCCCGGTTGGTGGCTCCAACCGGGACTAAAGGTCCCTGCCACCTCTGTCTGGCGCAGTAGCCGTTGGGCAGGGACCTTTAGTCCCGGTTGGAGCCACCAACCGGGACTAAAGGTATTTCTAGTCCCGGGGGCATAAAATTCCGGGACTAGAGCCCATTTTAGCCGAGGATCAAAGGTCTGTTCTCTACTAGTGATATATATGTCACAAGTCTAGAAATATTTGAACCTGCACAAGGCATAGCACAGAGATGGTAGAGTGTAGATTTTAGAAAGTGTTTAGTTTGAGAAATCAACATGAACTCGCGGCTTGTGATTAACAGCGTAGATAGAAAAAAAAAGGTACTTGTGAGGATTTCTATTGATCTAAGAAATAAAATATAAACCTTCTTGCCATCCAGACGAGAATTGATAGAATTTTCTCAAGAACTCATTTCAGGGGCAAGAGAGAGGGAACCTCTCCCAAAAAAAACTTTGGGCTATATCCGGCACAATCTTTTTTTTTTTTTTTGAATTATATCCGGCACAATCTTAGAAATAGCATAAGGTAGAGATTGCGATACTCTATCAAAGGAGTAGTCTGGAAGCCTACCGAGCATGCAGTCTGGGCTCAAAATATATCTGACGCGATGGAATGGAATTGCTAGGCCCTTTCTTTTTTTTTTGAATAAGAATTGCTGAGCCCTTACATACACCCGGCCGGGGGCTTGGTTGGTTTCCACATGGGCTGGAAGATAAATTTACTGCGTAGAGTACTGCTCAGACTGCTGTTTGCTTCTTTTTCTTTTTTCTTTTTTGAGAAAGGAATGCTGTTCAATAGGGGCCTGTTTTGTTGCCTGAAGGCCGGCCAGGGCTCCATGCAGGCTAGCGTCGTTTGGATGCCTGTGCTCGGCCACGGGACTGGCCCGACACGTGCAGGGAGCCCCTCGGAGTCTGGCTCCCTGTTTCCGCCGGCCTGGCTGGCGCGGGCGCAGCACGCGTATGCGTGTGAGCAGTGGCGAATTTAGAATTTTCACGCGTGTGAGCAGTGGTGAATCTAGAATTTTATCTTAAGGTATATTGTCCAAAAAATTTATATAATTGGACAAATCATTTAGAAATTTGGTAATAGTAGTAAAATTGGCAACGTACTTCAATAATGATAGTAAAATTTATAACATAATTTGGTAATAGTAATTCACTAGCAGTGGTAAAATTTGCAATGTAGGGATGACTCAATGTTGTTAGCAATGAAAGTAGACAAGATTTTTCTATATGAAAAAGAAGAGAAAAGAGCAAAGACTGAATCATGTCTTGGTGTCTCAGACAGTCGGCTTTGCTTGTTACTTGTTAGCCATTCTCGAGCAGCTAGCAGGCATCCCTAGCTCCAAACTTGCGGTAGATGAATGGATGAGGGCAAATGGTGCATAAGTGCGTTGGATCTAGAAGGCAAGGCGTCCCTGCATCAGGACATGGAGTCCTGGATCTCCCATCCATGTGACTGTGGGCGCATGGGCCTGGATCCTAGAGAAAAGCAGCAAAGCTGCAGATGCCATCTCGGCAAAGCTAGGTTGCCAGCGTCACGTTCATTTTGAATTCTCCAGGCTACATGTAAGTATTCTTTTGTTATTGTTTTTTTCAAATACAGTATGTATACTCTAACTCATGTTGGATCTGCATGGTATGTTAGTGCATACCTGGCATACCCTGTAGCTCCGCCCCTGCGTGTGAGTGGGCGTATGCACAAGGCAGGAGGGAAGCAAGCCAACCAATCAACTGAGGTTGCATGTTGGCGCCTGCATGCAAAACACAAGCTAAACAACTAAGGGTCTTTTTGGCATAGCTCACAACAGCTTCATGAGCTGTTTTTTTTTTTTTGCCAAACACTCATTTTCAAAACAACTTCATGGGTAAAGATGTTTTTTTCTCCTCTCACAAAGATATGAGTTGGGATGAAGCTAAAAAAATAGCTTGTTCCAGCTTCACCTGCCACTTTGTGGGCCCACGCTGTGTAAAGACGAGCTCTACCTAGTGACGCAGGCACTGCTATGCGTGAGAAACAGGCGTCGCACGAGTGCTCGACGACCGCCGCCGGGGCCAGCAAGCGCCGCCGTGACCACTAAGCGTGCTCAGCTGCAAAGAGGAGGGCTGTTGGGACGCCCGTGGTTGCCGAGACGCGCGAGCTTGCGGGCACCGCCGGGACGCATCCGCTCGAGCTCACAGCCATGGCCAGAAGGGCAAGCATGGCCACCGAGGCGCGGGAAGCCATGGCTAGCAGGGTGCATGCGAGCACGGTCACCAGGGCACGGGCCGCCACAGCGCGTGCGAGCATGGTCGCCAAGGTTATGTGCTGCCGGCGCACGCGAGCATGGCGCCAGTGGCACGGCCGGTCACAACTCGCAAGTCGGATCTGAGGGGATTGGATGGCTCGGCCTTGGCGACTATAGATGGCCAACGGGCTGGGCTGGCCCGGCACGGCCCGACGGGGGTCAGGCCGACAAGGCACGCCGTGCCCTGCGGGCCTAGCCTTCGGCCCAGGCACGGCCTACCTAGCAGGCCAGGCCAACTCGAGGCCCACTAAGAGAGGGAAGGGGAGGCAAGGATGGAGCCATAGGTTGTGGGGCGGAGCAGGGCCAGCGTCCGCGGTGGTGGGTGCCCTCATGTCTGGCATCGACGAGCCAGGCACGGTGGTGAGGGATGGCTGGATCTATGAGAAGGACAAGCCGACAAGGGATGAGGAGGCTGGATCCACAGATGACGAAGCCGGTGCTGTCGTGCTCGACGCCACCAAGGTGGCGCTGGCAGAGGAGGGGATCCAGCGGGCCGAGGCCGGTTCCCGGCGAGCAATAGAGGGAAATGAGGAGGGCGTCCGCGCCGCTCGCTGGTAGCTCTTGCTCGAGGCTGGCCGACGCATAGGGGCGCCCTGCTGTAGTGGTCGCGTGGACGAGGGGTAGCCACATGAGGGGCGGCAAGGAGGAGGCTACTGCTAGCGGTGCTAGGGCCTAGGAGAGGTGCTCAGTGGACAACGGTGCTGGCCTACTGGGGACCCACGGAGGTGAGCAAATCGGGAGAGAGAGCGGCGTTGGCGAGCAAATTAGCAGCGGCGATGCCCATGCCAGAGATGGAGGACCGGGAGGGGAAGGAGGCGAGCGGGTGCATGAGTTCGTGGCTCGGGCGCTCGGTTGTGATGGCGAGTGCGGCGCGGTCGCACAATCGCAAGAGAGAGAGGGGCGTTGCTGCGGGAGTGCGTGGATTGGGGAAAGGCGAGAGTGCGGCTACGGCATTGGGAGAGTTAGGGTTAGGGGTAGCCTCCGGGCCTTAGCAGTCCAAGAAGGGAGAGTGTGCGACTCTTAGCAGGCCAGGGAGAGAGGGGCTCTTAGCAGGCCAGGGAGAGCATCAGGCCGCCACAAGGCCTCTCACCAATTTGCGGGCCATGTCAGGCCAGCCCATGGGCCTGGGGTATGGCCTAGGCACAACCTACTATACCAAGCTGGGCCAGCCTAGGCCCGCACATCACCGGGCCGAGTCGTACTCATGTCGGGCTAAAAAAGCGGGCTTCATGCCGTGCCGTCGTGCCTCGAGATGCATGGACATTTATATTGGTGACTCGGTGCCTGTAGCCTTCCAGCCTCCATCACTTGCCATGGCAGGTGTGGAAGAGGTCATGACCATTGTGGGTGCGGCTGCTGCTGGAGATGCAGGCATGTAGCGGCACGGTGACCTCTCACATGCAAGAAGACAAGAAAGAGACGTATGTGAGAAGACGACAAAACAATAGAAGAAGGAGGAAAAAATAGAAAAAATAAAAGCAAAGGGCAATGCAATCATTTTATTGTTTTGGTCTACAATGTGAAGCTATTTTGCCAAACACTTTTTCCAAAACAGCTTTGTTTCACCAAATAAGCTGTTTGTGAAGTTGTTTTCCAAAAAAATCAGCTTTAGTAGTGAAATTGAGCTATGCCAAACGGGGCCTAAGGTTGCATGCAACGAGCCTAGCTCCTGAATGTAGGCCTAGCTGCCCATGTGTGTCTTTATCGTGGCGGAAACAGAACAAAAGGGAAGACCTAGCCGACTCGCCCAGGGCTCGAGGGCGAGCCGATACCTCTCTCCCTTCTCTATCGATATACTTACCTCTCCCAGAGGTAAGTATATCTCCCCTATAGTGTTATACCTAGACTAGAGATTTTTTTATTGTAAAGAGAGATTTTCATTCTCTTATAGAAGCCTGCGTCCACGCGGGTAAAGCCCGGTGAAGCTTGGTCGTCTTCTCAAAGGGAAGATCTCCCTTATCTATGACTTCCCAACCTGGCAGGTTGGGTTATTACTATTGCTTTCCTATTTTATAGAATTCCTCCTAGTGGAGCAGCCATGACACAAAGTTCCTTACCTTAGATGGATCTCGCTGGTGCCAACTAAACGGTAGGTATAGGCGGCGAATGTCTGACGTTCAGAGTTGTCATTCTAGGGGGACGGGTCTATCAGTGAGGATTGTGAGAAGATGCAAGCTATGACACGAGATTTCTTTTAGAACTTGTATCCCCTGACTCTCAAAAAGAGCAGGAGGCCTCAACTCATTCCATTAATGTTGTTTCATTCCCCACGCGACTGAATCCAACTCAGTCTTTATCTTGCCTTGGAGTTCTCTTTCATAACTAAAAGGAGGTATTCGATTTATCGGATTTCAAGCTAGCTGCTCTAATGGCAAGGGATGAGAACCAAACATGCCCTAGAATATAGTATATTGTTAACATGCATAATAGTAACCAAAACAAAGAAGGAGAAGAAAAGAAAAAATGGTAATGCTCCTGTGGGTTTTTCGGACGACCGATAGACACGGCTTCCTCACTTGCTACTGCGCCGTTCACGCCCCTTTCAACGCCGCACGACCCCAAAGTCGCCAAGCTATGCGGTCGCCTCCCCTTGCCGCTCACTCCTCGCTCCTAGCCATCGCATGCCCCACCCGTGCCTCTCTGCTCTCGCTCCAGCTGGTCACGTGCCCGCCCGCGCCGCTCGCTCCCTCACCATCGCACGCATCATTGTCCTCACCATGGCCACTAGGTGCAAGTGTCGTGGTGCCTCATGTCTTTCTCGGCCGAGCCAAGGGCACCCACGAGCACCGCCAATGCTAGCGGTGCTTGCGCATTGCTGCTCACCACCGGCTCCCAAGCCTGACTTTTTTGTTTTTAGCCCTTTTTTCAAAAGATTCTCTGAAATGTGCCCCTAGCAGAATGCTTTTAAAAAATAGACCCTCAGCTTGGCACCATCGCCATTGGTGCCAAGATCACGCGGCATGGCACCAGCACAATTGGCGCTAAGCCCTTTGCGCCGACACAAACGTGGAGCTGACATGGCGTATAGCTTGGTGCCGTTGCCATTGGCACCAAGCTTGGCACCATTATCATTGGTGCCAAGCTCAGCACCATAGATCTTGGTGCCAAGATGATGAGGACATCACTCCTTCGGATGTACCCGCTGATCCTCCAACCGTCATGCAAGGTCCAATGACCCGGGCTCGAATGCGTCAACTCAATTTAGAGGTGAGCTCGTTCTTAAGCGATCCTTTTTATACTTTTGAGAATAGACTACTACCTAATGATGTTATCTTGCTTAGGAACATTGGAGAGGGTCATGAAGGACTTAGAGGACGTGGTGGAGGCGAAGATGACCAGCAAGGACGTCCAACAAGAACCGGAGGCCTGGTCCAACATGATTTCGAGTCTGCCTCGGCCTCCAGGACCAGTCTACCTTAAACTGGTCACTCAGGACACATCCGGACTCTATTTTCGATGATCCATATATGGATGGAAAGCTAATTTGATAAAGAAGTCAATCCAAGTGGTTTCACATCAAAAGCTATTCAAAATCAACGGGAATCGTGGTCACAATTAGCACCTAGAATCTGCCAGGGTGCTACGACACCGTCTTTTGGTCCGTTGGACCATGTATCGTGTTTGGGCCCATTAGGGGCGTGTCCAGGGGTCTTGCACGACCCTAGAGTCTTCATAAATAGCTGCTGCCCCTCCATTAGGGTTTGGGTTTTGCTTAGATTATTCTGTCAAGAATAGTTTTGCCGTTCATTGGTTTGTGAGACCCTAACTTCATGAGATTAATCATTCATCTGCAATTTGTTTGTGTTCTTTCTTGTTCTTGCTTGTGTTCTTCGTTGCGTAGGCAGGGATTAGCCTTCTTGGCAAGGTCAACTTGGTCCATGACTTGGTTAATAATCAGAGGAGCTGTGGTGCTAAGATTGCAGGGTTTGATCTTTCGATCTGAAGCCGGATCGGTGTGTCATTCTCCGCCATAATGATAGTTACCTCTACTTGACGGAAGATTGGGATCCCCGTCTCCATTAAGTGGTATCAGAGCTAAGGTATACCGCCAGGTTCACATTTATCCCCTAGTTTTGAGTATTTCACTTTTGTCCCATAGTTCAGTGCCATTTTTTTCCCCTGTCCTAGAACCTTCCGCGCCATAGCCTTTGCATATTTCAGTTTCAGAGTCCGTTGTGTTGAGTTTGTGTCCTGGTCAAGGTCTTGTTGCTGGTTAGATCGTGTTAGAGTCTAGTTCGTGTGTTTTCTCCCATCGTTTCCATCAAATCTTGCTGCTGTGACTAATTTTGCGCACATTGTTTCCGTTTTGTCCTCTAATTCGGAGCCAATTCATAAAACTGGTCTAGCTTTCGCATATGAACTCTGATTTCGACGTTCTATATATCAAAATTGATCAAAAAAATTTCAGATCCGTCCATCCCTGGCGTTGCTAGGGTTGGGAAATTTTAATTTGGTCAAAAAGTGGTCATAAGATCCTCTTTTCGTGGTCATAAGATTTTTGTCGATTTTGAGCAAGTTTTCTGAAAATTCCACAGACCACGTCTTTCACTTGTTTAAGCTCATATTTTTTGTGGTTACTTATTTTATGCTCCTAAGTGAAGAAAAAATATCAAAAAATAAAATAAAAAAATCAAAATTTCCCAAAAAACAACGACAGCCCAAAAAATAGAAAAAGAGAGGGGCTAAAGAGAAACAATATCTAGATGAGCACATAGAGAAGACCAAAGTGAGTTGTGTTAGCGTGTGTTGTCTGGTTCCTTGTTTGTGTTGCTATTTCCATCCACCATACTTGTTTTTCACACACCTGTCTCCTTGCTATCCACCATACTTGCTTGTTTGTTACACACCTGGTACTTGGAGCATTTTAGACCAGCAACGAGAACAAGTACTTTGGACTATAATTCAGCATTACTTTTTGTTACTGACTTATGTGCCAGATATACATATTACTCTTTGTTTGCCTTCCAAGCTCCACAAATTCTTCAGATCAGTACAGAAAAAGGGCTTTGCAATCTCGGTACCACTGCCTCACAGGTATCGCGAACCAGCCGTCGGTTGTACCCCCCACTGCTTGCGTTGGTAAGAACTTTGTAAGAGCTTGGTAAGACGCTTCCACTTGCTATGAAAAGTGACACCACTACAACCACGTAGGTAGGGATAACTTTCACCGTTTATTCCTATTTTTGTGTTTACAATGGCAGGAGGTGATCAGACTAGAGATAACAATCCTAAGGGTTTCAACGAGTGTGTCAACCAAGAGCAACTACAAGCTATTGTAGAAGATGCCCAAAAAAGGATGAATAAGGCCGTCATGAAGGCCATCACTGACGCACTCATTAAACTCAACATTGGCAATAGCATGGAGAGATCGGATAAATGAATTTCCACGCTAACCGACAAGGTTACTGAGTTAGAAACATTGGTGGCGATCAACAACAATGACATCTCCAGCAGCAACACCAATGGTCTCTTGCTAGAAGACACGGTGCATGATGCCATTGAGAACATAGATCGAGCAGCCTTTCGACAAGCAAGATTACGATGACGTCTTCGCCACAACACGACATGTATGGGTGGTGTCCACCACCATCAAGGTAATAATCACCATGTACCCGATGATCCTTATGCTAAGCTTAAGTTCACAATACCATCTTTTTTGGGTCATTATGATGCTGAGGGATATCTTGATTGGGAGATGACAGTAGAACAAAAGTTTAGTGCCCACCTTGTGCCTGAGCGTCATAGAGTTCGACAAGCTACTAGTGAGTTTAAGGATTTTCCCATTATTTGGTGGAATGGGCTAGCTACACAGGATGCTTTACCTAGTACGTGGGAAGAACTTAAGGTAGCTATGCGTGATCGCTTTGTTCCTCCTTCTTATCATAGAGATTTGCGTAAGAAATTGATGCGATTAGAACAAAGAGATAAATCTCTACAGGATTACTATGGTGAGCTCCAAAAGGGATTGATGTGCTGTAGTGTTGTGGAGGGGAACAAAGATGCCATTTGACATTTTTATTCGGGTTTGAGGTGTGAGATTCAGGACATTGTTGATTATAAAGAATTTAACACTATCAACCAGTTGTTTTAGTTTGCTATGCTTGCAGAAAAGGAATTGCAAGGGCGTGAACAGCAGAGCAAGAGCAAGGTCAGCACTACATACACGCCATGCTCGGCACCATCTTCGGGGCTGACCAAGCCAACCACTTTTTGGGCGCCTCCACCAGCGAGCAAGTGATCAACAGCCTCTGGAGTTTCCACTACACCTAAGGCACCTCCCATACGACCTTCAGATTTAGGTAAAAATTCTTTGTAGGTGCCTACCAAGAGTGCCTCATCCGTTGCATTGACGGGACGCAGTTCGGGCATTCAGTGCCACCGTTGCCACGGCATTGGCCATGTGCAGAAGGACTGTCCAAGTCAGCGGCCATATATTACTATAGAAGATGGTTACATCAGCACCTCTAACATTGAGGATGAAGAAGACCGAGATGCAGATGAGGAGGACGGCAAAGTCCTTGGTGATGAGGCCACGACGGCCTATAGGAGCATCATTGTACAGCGGGTGCTTATCTCACAAGTCCAGCAACCTGAGAAGCTACAACGCCATAACTTGTTCTAGATTTTCTTTGTCATCAGGAACCGTCGAGCATGTGTCATTATTGATAGAGGTAGCTGCAACAATTTGGTGAGTTCTAATTTGGTCAAGAAGCTTGGCTTGACCACATGCCCACACCCACGTCCATACCATATTCAGTGGCTAAATGATTCTGGTAAAGCAAAGGTAATACAAACTTGCAGAGTTTTATTTTCCATTGGTTCTTATGCTGATTCTGTTGATTGTGATATGGTACCTATGCAAGGTTGTTCACTTTTATTGGGTTGTCCTTGGGAACATGATAATGATGCTACACACCATGGTAGAAGTAATAAATACACTTTTGTTCATAAAGGAAAGAAAATTACTTTAGTACCTTTGACCCCTGCTCAAATTATACAAGCTGATAGAGAACGCACTGCTAGTTTGAATGAAGTTCAATTTGAAAATCAGCAAGTTGCTAATTCTATTTTCCCACCTAAAAAGGATAAGTCTACATCTATTTCTAAGGCTGAGGGAATTAAATTGAAGGGTGGTGTTATGCTTGCAACAAAATGTGACTTTGCTGAAATTTCTGATGATGATATTTGCTATGCTTTAGTATACAAACGAGCTATGTTTTCGCTAGATGATATTGTTAGCTCGGTGCCTCCTGCTGTCACTAACCTTTTGCAGGAGTATGAGGACATTTTTCTAGCTGAGATACCCTTGGGCTGCCACCTATGAGAGGAATAGAGCATCAAATTGATTTGATTCCGGGAGCAACCTTGCCCAACTGTGCTGCCTATCGAACCAATCCCGAGGAGACTAAGGAAATTCAGCGGCAAGTCCAATACCTTTTGGATCATGGGTATGTACGTGAAAGCCTTAGTCCTTTGTTGTTCCTATACTTTTGGTTCCTAAGAAAGATGGAACTTGGCGTATGTGTGTTGATTGTAGAGCCATCAATAATATTACTATTTAGTATCGTCATCCTATTCCTAGGCTAGACGACATGCTTGATGAGTTGTGTGGTTCTATAATTTTCACTAAGATTGACTTGCGAAGTGGCTACCACCAGATTAGAATGAAACTTGGAGATGAATGAAAAACTGCATTTAAAACCAAATTTGAGTTGTATGAGTGGTTAGTTATGCCTTTTGGTTTGACAAATGCACCTAGCACTTTCACGCGCTTAATGAATGAGGTTTTAAGAGCTTTTATTGGTCATTTTGTGGTAGTTTACTTTGATGATATATTGATTTACAGCAAGTCTTTTGATGAACATATGGATCACTTACGTGCTGTTTTTAGTGCTTTACGTGATGCACGTTTATTTGGTAACCTTGAGAAGTGCATCTTTTGCACGGATCGAGTTTCTTTTCTTGGCTATGTTGTAACTCCACAGGGAATTGAGGTGGACAAGATAAAAATTGAAGCCATAAAGAGCTGGTTGGTTCCCCAAACCGTCACACAGGTGAGAAGTTTTCTTGGTCTTGCAGGATTCTACCACCGCTTCGTCAAAGATCAGCACCATTGCTACCCCATTGCATGAGTTGACGAAGAAAGGGGTGGTGTTTCATTGGGGAAAGGCACATGAGGAGTCCTTTGACACTTTAAAGGACAAGCTTACACACGCACCATTACTGCAACTTCCAAACTTTGGTAAGAATTTTGAGCTAGAATGTGATGCTAGTGGAGTTGGCATTGGAGGTGTTTTGATGCAAGATGGTAAACCCATTGCTTACTTTAGTGAAAAATTGCATGGCCCTGTTCTTAATTATTCCATGTATGATAAAGAATTGTATGCACTTGTTCATTCTTTAGAGACGTGGCGTCATTATTTGTGGCCTAAAGAATTTGTTATTCATTCTGATCATGAATCGCTTAAGTATCTTCGCTCTCAAAATAATCTGAATTGTAGGCATGCTAAATGGGTTGAATTTATTGAATCTTTTCCTTATATTATCAAACACAAGAAAGGGAAGAATAATGTGATTGTTGATGCTTTGTCTAGAAGATATACATTGCTGTCCCAGCTTGATTATCGGATTTTTGGTCTTCAATCAATAAAAGAACAATATGCGCTTGATCCTGATTTTAAGGATGTGTTGCTTAATTGTAGATAGGGACGTATATGGAATAAGTTTATGATCAATGATGGGTTTTTCTTTAGAGCTAACCGCCTATGCATTCCAGTTGGTTCCATTCATCTTTTGTTGTTGCAGGAGGCACATGGAGGCGGATTGATGGAATATTTTGGTGCCAAGAAGATGGAGGAGGTGCTGTCCACACACTTCTTTTGGCCAAGGATGAGGCGAGATGTAGAGCGGTATGTGGCTCGGTGTGCCACATGTCAAAAAGCTAAGTCACGGTTGAACCCACATGGTTTGTATATACCTCTTCCTATTCCTTCTACTCCTTGGGCTGATATATCTATGGATTTTGTGTTGGGTTTGCCAAGGACTAAGAGGGGGAGGGATATCATTTTTGTGGTGGTTGATCGTTTTTCTAAGATGGCACATTTTATTCCTTGTCATAAGGGCGACGATGTTGTTCATATTGCTGACCTTTTCTTTAAAGAAATCGTTCGCTTGCATGGTATGCCTTCTACTATTGTTTCAGATCGTGACGCAAAATTCTTGAGTCATTTTTGGCGCATGTTGTGGAATAAATTGGGGGACCAAGCTACTATTTTCTACAACATGTCATCCCCAAACTGATGGGCAAACTAAGGCTGTGAATCGAACATTGTCCACCATGTTGAGAGCAATTTTGAAGTGCAATTTGAAGATGTGGGAAAAGTGTTTACCGCCTGTGAAGTTTGCATATAACAAGGCGGAACATTCCACCACCAAGGTAAGTCCTTTTCAGGTAGTGTATGGTTTTAACCCTTGTACTTCTATTGATCTTTTGCCTTTACCTACCACTGAGAGAATACATAGTGATGCTAGAGAGTGTACTGATTTTATTTGTAAGTTGCACGAAACAACTAAAGCAAATTTTGAAAGAATGAATGAAAAGTATAGAATTGCTGGTAGTAAAGGTAGAAAAGAGATTAAACTTGAACCGGGTGATTTGGTTTGGTTATATTTGAGAAAAGATAGATTTCCTGAGCTATGTAAGTCTAAATTAATGCCAAGAGCAGCTGGTCCTTATAAGAAAATTGAGAAAATAAATGATAATGCCTACAAACTTGAGTTGCCACCTGAGTTCGGGGTTAGTCCCACCTTTAATATTGCAGATTTAAAACCTAATTTGGGAGAACAAGATGAGCTTGAGTGGAGGACAACTCTATTTCAAGAGGGGGAGGATGATGAGGACATCACTCCTTTGGATGTACCTGATCCTCCAACCGTCATGCAAGGTCCAATGACCCAGGCTCGAATGCGTCAACTCAATTTAGAGGTGAGCTTGTTCTTAAGCGATCCTTTTTATACTTTTGAGAATAGACTACTACCTAATGATGTTATCTTGCTTAGGAACATTAGAGAGGGTCATGAAGGACTTAGAGGACATGGTGGAGGCGAAGATGACCAGCAAGGATGTCCAACAGAAACCGGAGGCTCGGTCCAATATGATTTCGAGTCTGCCTCGGCCTCCAAGACCAGTCTGCCTTAAACTAGTCACCCAGGACGCATCCAGACTCTGTTTTCGATGATCCATATATGGATGGAAAGCTAATTTGATAAGGAAGCCAATCCAAGTGGTTTCATGTCAAAAGATGTTTGGAATCAATGGGAATCGTGGTCACAAGTTAGTATCCAGAATCTACCAGGGTGCTGCGACACTGTCTTTTGGTCCGTTGGACCATGTATCATGTTTGGGCCCATTAGGGGCGTGTCCAGGGGTCTTGCACAACCCTAGAGTCTTCATAAACAGCCATCGCCCCTCCATTAGGGTTTGGGTTTTGCTTAGATTATTCTGTCAAGAATAGTTTTGCCGTTCATCAGTTTGTGAGACCCCAACTTCGTGAGATTAATCATTCATCTGCAATTTAGTTGTGTTCTTTCTTGTTCTTGCTTGTGTTCTTTGTTGCATAGGTAGGGATTAGCCTTCTTGGCAAGGTCAACCTGGTCCGTGACTTGGTTGATAACTAGAGGAGCTATGGTGCTAAGATTGCAGGGTTCGATCTTTCGATCTGAAGCCAGATCGGTGTGTCATTCTCCGCCACAACGATAGTTACCTCTACCTAATGGAAGATCAGGATCCCCATCCCCATTACAAGATCCTATTTTAAACAACCAACCCCTCTTCCTATCTGAGCTCATTTTGTTCCTCCTCCCTCTCAGGTTTTCCCTCTCTCCACTTCGCCCTACCTCACGAATCAACATATTGGACCATGGAAAGTTGGATGTGATCCGTAGATGTTCGAGAGCAAGGTACCTCACGAATTGGCATCGATTCAGTATATATTAGTCATATTTTTAACCTAAGAATCGTCACTATTAGGGTTTCATGCAGTTTTTAATATTCGTATGTATTATATAACCATAGGATGCCAAGGTGTGGAAAAGGTAGCAAACCAAGGTATGCATTCATTGTTGTGCATCACATGGTAAACCCTAGGTTTAGGGTTAATTGTTATTTGCTTTCTTTTATTAGAACGAAATTTGTTCAATTGTAGTTATGGCCGGATGACCGGAAGTCCCTATGACCCAAAGCCGCTCCCTAGCGGTGTGCCAAGACCCATGTGCTTTTGTGGTGATCCTTGCAAGGTAGACATTTCTAAAGATGAGGCAACCTATAAGTAGAGGTATTGGATGTGTTCCAATTTTGCATTAGAGCCTACAGAGCGTCAGCGCCGCAGTACATTTATTGTGAGAAATTGTTATTATTTATTAATTATTTTGTGTCATATGAAGTCTTGCATATTTATTTGTTTTGTAACAATTGCCTTTGTTGCAGACCCCTCCACCGCTTTGTGATTTTGAGCAGTGGATCGACACTGAGATCAAGGAGTCAGACAAATGGCTTCTACAAGGCCTAAAGGAGTGGGATGCGAAGTGTCTAGAGATATTGGAGAAGAGACACAGAGAGGAGGCAGCAGAAAATAAGCATAAGGAAGAGGAGGAAAGGAGGCATGTTGCTGCGTACAAGAAGGAGAGGGAGAAGAAGCTTGAGCACGTGCGCCGAGCGAAGGCAGCGATGGAGGAGAATCTCGATGCCCAGGGGAAGGGAAAGTGGCCTCGTTGCACTCAGTAGTTTGCATGACTTGTTAGTTCTATGGTTTATTCATGAACAATGTTGTCTATGGACTATACAATGTGTTGTCATGTAATGCACTTTAAGTATGGGTGTACCTAGGGCATGTTCTGCGTTATTTAGTTTGTCGTAATGTACTTCATATGTTATTGTGTTGTTTAATGTGCCCTATTATTGGACCTTTCATAGTGTTGTTGGTTTTATTATTTGTTGTCATAATATTAAGTTTAATATTGCAGAGATAGTGAAACTAGTTCTAGTAGTGCAAATAAAACATAACGAAGTAGTGGATTACATAATTCAACATGCAGAACACACAACATGGCATGTTAGAACATGTACCAAACTAGGGTACATATGTCCTAGACTAAACCTAACATGCCTTAGTTAATTGAAGTGAACAACAAGAAAATGACATGGCAAGTGAGAAACATGTACCAAACAAGGGTACATAGTTCCTTGGACAAAACCTAACATGCCTTAGTGAAAGCTCTAGTGCTTGGAAATGGAACCACAAGTGATCAAGTGCTTGGAGAAATGGAAAAGAAGAAAGAGATAGGTGGCACACTTCAAGTGGTGAGCAAGATGTGATGATCAAGGTGGAAATGGAACCACAAGTGATCAAGTGCTTGGAGAAATGGAAAAGAAGAAAGAGAAAAACAAAAAGGCTCAAGGCAATGGTATAATTGATAGGAGCATTTTGTTTTAGTGATCAAGACACTTAGGGAGTGTGATCACTTTTATGATAGACAGTCGTACTATTAAGAGGAGCAAAACTTGTATCGAAATACAGTTGTCAAAGTGCCACTAGATGCCTTCATTCATTGCATTGCATATAGGATCTAGTGAAGATGACTAACACCCTTGAAATGTTTGTGAAAACATGCTAACACACATGCACAAGGTGATACACATAGTGGTTTGCTCATATGAACAAGGGTGGAGAAGTTAGTGAATTGTTAGAGGTGAAAGGCACTATGAAATTGTGACCGGACACTGGTCACGTAGTGACCGGACTCGGTGTGGAGCATCCGTTCAACACTTACAGAGAAGAGTAGTCTCGGTCCAAGTGACCGGACTCAACTAGGGTTGAGCACCGGACGCCGGCTGTTTACTGTGTAGCATCCGGTCAGTGTTGAGTGTTGAAGTATAGAGAGCACCGGACATAGGGGTGTGTCCGGTCGGTGGTCACCGGACACGTCTAGTCGACAAAATTCCTCTCTAGTGCCTTTCTGTTTGTGATCGAATGCAGGAGTTGTAGAGTCCAGCCAGTTGTGTCGGTGTGTCCGGTCGCAACTTAACCTGTGGTGTGAAACCAACTAGCCGTTAGGATCTAACGGGTGGTATTCATACTAGGGTGACACATGGTGCTCATCAGAGCATCGGATGTTGGCCGGAGCATCCGATCAATGTGACCGGCGCATCCGATCACCCTACAATGACTGAGGACAGAGAGCCAACAGCTCTATTTGTTTAGGGGTCTATTTAAGGTGTGTGGCCAGCTCTAGCTCACTCTCTTAGCCATTTGCATTGACATAGCATCCTAGTGAGCTTAGCCAAAGCTCTCCCACTCATCTACATCATTGATTCATCTCTAGAGTAAGATTGGGAGTGATCCAAGTGCATTGCTTGAGTGATTGCATCTAGAGGCACTTGGTGATTGTGTTTCGCTATGAATTTCTATTATTACTCTTGGTGGTTGCTGCCACCTAGATGGCTTGGTGCAGTGAGGATCGTCAATTGGAGGAAGGTGATTGTCTTCGGCTCCGATCGTGGTGATTGTGAGGGGTTCTTGACCTTATCCTCGGCGGAGAGCCAAAAGGCACTCTAGTGGATTGCTTGTGGCTTGTGGATCCTCAACTTGTGTTGGTTGTGCGGCACCCTATTGAGGGTTTGGCGTGTGATACCAATTAGCACATGAACCTCCAAGTGAGTGTATTGCCACAACGAGGACGTAGCTTGCTGGCAAGCAAGTGAACCTCAGGATTAAATCATTGTGTCGATCATCCCTTTGTATTCTATTGTTGATCACTTGCCACGTTGGGTATACTCCTCCACTCTGTCTTGTATTTACTTTGTGGACATCTTTCTAGAAGTAGTGGTAGTGTAAGTTAGTTGTTAGTTAGCTTGTCACCTAGGTGCAAGTAGCAACTTAGCCTTGTGTGTGACTTAGTGATCATAACTAGTGAGCTTGGATAGTTGGCTTGCAACCCAGGTAGTGCTAGTGCAAAATTTGCTTCGCCGCTTAAATTACTAACTACCTTGTCTAAGTGTTGTTGTTGAGTTTTAAATTAGGCTCTTCACCCCCCTCTAGCCTTATCAAGGACCTTTCAAGTGGTATCAGAGCCAAGGTCACCGTGATTTGAGGCTTAACAACCTTCGATGTCAAAATGGCTCAAATCAACAATACCAAGAAGCCAACCTAATTTGATAGCTCAAATTATCCCTATTGGAAGGCAAAGATGACAACATATATCAAGTCAATCAATAGGAAGGTGTGGAAGGTGGTTGAGACCAAGATTGAGGTATCAAATCCAGAGAACCCCACCGCCGTCGAAGAACTGGTACTCCAAAACAATGATATTGCTCTTAGTGCCATTCATGATGCTATTGATGAGAGAACATTTGAGCAAATCAAGAACATTGAAATGGCTTATGAGGCATGGAAGAAATTAGAGGAGTCATTTGAGGGCACACAAGCCGTAAAGGGGGCCAAGGCATATATCCTCAAGGAGAAGTTTACTAGCTTCAAGATGAAGGAAGATAAGAGTGTGTCGAAGATGTTCCATAGGCTTCAAGTGCTTGTCAATGATCTCAAAGCACATGGAAATAAGGTGGAGGACAAGAACTTCTCACACAAGTTCTTGAGATGCTTACCCTCTCGATTTGGCACATTGGTCACTATTCTAGTGAGGAGTGGTTTGGACACCATAACACCAAACCAAGTGTTGGGAGAGATCATGACCGATGACACTTATAGAGATGATGATGAGAAGGAAGAAAAGAGGGAGAAGAAAGATGAGGAGAAGGATGAGAAGAAGAAGAGTGTGGCATTCAAAGCCACTACATCATCCAAGGGAAAGGCAAAGCAAGAAAGATCAAGTGAAGATGATCATTCATAGGATGATGATGATGATGAGAAGATGGCTCTCTTTGTAAAGAGATTTGGCAAGTTCATGATGAAGAAGGGCTACCGTGCAAGAAGAAAGAGATCTTCATCCAAGAACAAGGAAGAGTCAAGAAGGTGCTTCAATTGTGAAAGCAAGGATCATCTTGTTGCTCAATTCCCATACAATAGTGAAAATAGTGATGACAACTAGAAGAACAAGAAGAAGGACAAGATGACCTTCAAAAAGAAGAAGAAGGGTGGTTCATATGTGGTCACTTGGGATAGTGATGCTTCTTCAAGTGATGATGATGATAGTGATGATGACAAGACCACCAAGAAAAAGGCACTTGCAAGCATTGCTATTCATGAGAAGCCTTCTCTCTTCGACACTCCATCATGCTTCATGGCTAAGACCACCAAGGTACAATCTTATGATGATGGTAGTGATCATGAACATGAAAATGAAAGTGATAGTGATAGTGATGATGATGAACCCACTAAAGATGAACTAATTGACATGCTAGAGGATGCTAAAGAGCATTTTGACATTAAGAGAAAGGAATGCCAAAACTTGCGAAAGGAACTAAAAACCCTTAAGCAAGCCTTTGATGAGCTCAATGCATCTTATGAGAGGCTAGAGGAAGCCCATGAGAAGCTTGGCAAGGCTCACAAAAAGCTTGAAGAAGCTCATTCCACTTTGCTTAATGAGCAAAATGAGAAGAAACATGTTGAGACTTGCAACATAGGCTTAACTTGTGACTTAATTGATGAATCTATACATGAGCCTAATGTTGTTGCTATCTCTAACCCTTCTTGTAGCACATCTACTTCCACCTCATCTAGTAGTGATGTTATTACTTGTGATGCCTTACTAATAGTTGAGAATGAGACTCTCAAGAAGGAGGTCACTAAGCTCACTCACACTTTGGCCAAGGCCTATGGTGGTGAGGACCGCTTTCTTATGTGTTTGGGTAGCCAAAGAGCTTCTCTCTATAAAGAGGGATTGGGCTATACCCCTAAGAAAGGCAAGGTGGCCTTTGCTCCTCACAAGACTTATTTTGTGAAGAACAATTGTCGATTTTGCAAAAGTTGCAAGCAAGTTGGTCACTTAGAGCATGAGTGCAAGATCAAAACCAAGAATGCTAATGTATCCTTAATTAAGCTTAATACTTCCTACATGCTTGTTAAGGGTACAAATGGTGTAAAAGCTAAGTTCATTGGTACACCATGGATGGGCTCAAAGAAGAAAGTCATTTGGGTGCCAAAGAGCTTGGTCACTAATCTCCAAGGACCCAAGCAAGTTTGGGTACCTAAGAAGAATTAATTTTCTTTTGTAGGTCAATTACAAAGCCGGAGGAAGGCATTGGGTACTTGATAGTGGGTGAACTCAACACATGACCGGTGATGCAAGAATGTTTAACTCAATCAACACTAATGGAAATGATGGCTATGATAGTATTACATTTGGTGATAATGGCAAAGGCAAGGTCAAGGGGCTTGGTAAGATTGCAATATCAAATGACCTGAGCATATCAAATGTCTTGCTAGTAGAAAGCTTGAACTTCAATTTGTTATCCATAGCATAATTTTGTGATCTTGGATTTAAGTGCATCTTTGGAGTTGATGATGTAGAAATCATAAGTGTACATAGATCAAATTTGATATTCAAAGGATTTAGATATGAGAATCTATACTTAGTTGATTTCAATGCAAGTGAATCACAATTGTCAATATGTCTATTCACTAAGTCAAGCATGGGTTGGTTATGGCATAGAAGGCTTGGTCATGTTGGGATGAAGCAATTGAATAGATTGATTAAGCATGATCTAGTTAGAGGCTTGAAGGATATGGTATTTGAGAAGGACAAACTATGTAGTGTTTGTCAAGCTAGTAAACAAGTTGGAAACACCCATCCTAAGAAGAGTATGATAAGTACAAGTAAAGCATTTGAGTTATTGCATATGGATCTATTTGGCCCAACTCAATACACTAGCATTGGTGGAAACAAATATGGCTTTGTGATAGTTGATGACTATACAAGATATGCTTGGGTATTATTTCTAGTGGACGAGAGTGATGTATATACAACCTTTAAATCATTTGTCAAGGGTATTCACGATGAGTTTAAAACAACCATCAAGAGAGTTAGAAGTGACAATGGTAGTGAGTTCAAGAACACAAGAATTGATAAGTTATGTGATGAATTTAGAATTAGACATCAATTCTTGGCCAAGTACACTCCACAATCAAATGGTCTTGTTGAGAGGAAGAATAGAACACTCATTGATATGACAAGGTCTATGCTTATTGAGTACAATGTGAGTCAATCCTTTTGGGCCAAAGCTATCAACATGGCTTGCTATTGTAGCAACCGCTTATATTGTCAATGACTGAAAGAGAAGACAGCTTATGAGCTCTTGAATGGTAGAAAGCCCAACATTGCATATTTTCGAGTCTTTGGTTGTAAATGCTATATCTTGAAGAAAGGCACAAGATTGGGCAAGTTTGACAAGAAATGTGATGAAGGATTCCTACTTGGATATTCAACTACAAGCAAAGCTTATAGAGTTTGGAATTTGGCTAGTGATACTCTTGAGGAGGTACATGATGTTGAATTTGATGAAACCAAGGGTTCACAAGATGAGAATGAGAATTTGGATGATGTGAGAGGCATTCAACTTTCAAATGCCATAAAGAATATGGATATTGGTGATTTGAGGCCCAGGCAAGTGAATGATGATGAAGATGATCAAATGCAAATGCTCTCCAATTCAAATGCGCAAAATGATACAAATCAAGCTAGTACAATTGGTTCTCATGACAATGATGAAGATCAAGTGGCTAGTACACCATCTCTACCCAATGATCAAGCAAGTGCAAGCAATCAAGTTCCCACACTCCAACCTACTCATATTGCAAGAGATCATCCATTAGACACCATAATTGGAGATATTTCTAGAGATGTGCAAACAAGATCAAGATTGGCTTCATTTTATGAGCATTTCTCATTTGTGTCATCTATTGAACCAAAGAAGATATATGAAGCAATAAATTATGTTGATTGGGTGAATGCCATGCACGAAGAATTAAATAACTTCACAAGAAATCAAGTATGGGAGTTAGTGGAGAGACCAAAAGGACACAATGTGATTAGAACTAAATGGGTCTTTAGAAACAAGCAAGATCAAGATGGGATAGTAGTAAGGAACAAAGCAAGATTGGTAGCACAAGAATACACTCAAGTTGAAGGTCTTAACTTTAGAGAAACATATGCCCCGGTTGCTAGATTGGAAGCAATTAAGTTGAAGGTCTTGCTAGCCTATGTTTATGCCCACAATATCAAGCTATATCAAATGGATGTCAAGAGTGCATTTCTTAATGGCTACATCAATGAAGAAGTTTATGTTGAGCAACCTCCCGATTTTGAAGATGACAAGAAGCCCAACCATGTGTATAAGTTGAAGAAGGCATTGTATGGATTGAAACAAGCACCTAGAGCATAGTATGAGAGATTGAGGGACTTCCTACTCTCTAAGGGATTCATAATGGGCAAGGTTGACAAGAGTTTGGAAAGATGATGGCTAATGAGTTTGAGATGTCTAGGATTGGAGAGTCGAGTTACTTCCTTGGACTTTAAATTAAGCAATTGAAGAATGGTACATTTGTGAGTCAAGGCAAGTACATCAAGGACATGCTCAAGAAGTTTGGCATGAATGATAGCAAGTCCATTAGTACACCTATGGGGATAAATGAAAATTTGGATAGTGATGCTAGCGGCAACATAGTGGATCAAAAGCTATATCGGTCTATGATTGGAAGCCTACTCTATATGACCACATCAAGGCTGGATGTCATGTTTAGTGTATGCATGTGTGCAATATTTCAAGCCTCACCAAGAGAAAGTCATTTGAAGGCAACAAAGAGAATATTAAGGTATTTGAAGCATACACAAAATATTGGCTTGTGGTATCCCAAAGAAGTAAAGTTTGAGCTAATTGGTTACTCCAACTCGGATTATGCGGGATACAAGGTTGAAAGAAAGAGCACCTCGGGTACTTATCAATTATTGGGAAGATCACTAGTCTCATCGTCATCAAAGAAGCAAAATAGTGTTGCACTATCAACAGCCAAAGCCGAATACATTTCCGCCGGTAGTTGTTGTGCACAAATACTTTGGATGAAGGCTACTTTGAGTGATTTTGGAATCAAATTCAAGAAAGTGCCATTGCTATGTGACAATGAGAGTGCAATCAAGTTGACAAACAACCCAATCCAACATGCAAGAACAAAGTACATTGATGTTCGCCATCACTTCATAAGAGATCACCAACAAAAGGAGAACATTTGTATTGAGAGTGTAGGCACCGAAGATCAACTTGCCGATATATTCACCAAGCCATTAGATGAAAAGAGATTTTGCAAGCGAAGGAATGAGTTGAATATACAGGATTTCTCAAATATGTGTTGATGCACCCCCACTTATATGGCATGCCTCTCCTTCGAGCAATCCAAGGTAAAAGTTGATTGGCATGGCATACATCCTTGCTAAGGACATATTTAGTGCATTTAGTCATTCCTCTCATGCATTAAGAACCTTTCTTTAGGACTCTCTTAAATTAGGCTCATTCATGAAAGTAAAATGAATTTGATGCGTATATGGTACCATTATTGCTTCTATGCTTGAATTGAACTAGTGGTAGCATATAACATATTTGTGAGCTTGTAAACCTAGTGTTTAATCTAAGAAGATGAGCTATAAGTGTTTAACTCAAAATAGTACAAGATAACCCTTATTTGGAGGTGTGAAGAAGCTTGTCCTTGGATCAAACCGAGTTAAATATCTTAGGCAAGTGTTCTAGCTTGAACCAAATTCGGAAATATGATCCTCACCTAATTGATTGACATTGATAATCTCACCTTTCCTAAAGTAGCATCCTTGTAGTCACAATTTGAACCTTTGTGGTCATTGTTGACAAAGGGGGAGAAAATGCACAAAGATAATGAAATGATAAAATATCTACTAAGGGGGAATTATTGATATAGGGGGAGAGTTATGACAAAGGGAAGGGATAAATTAAATTGAGCACACAAGTAGGGGGAGCAAGCTCATGAACTTGTATGATATATTGGAATGTGCATTTCATATGTTTGCTTGCGTAGCACAAGTTTAAATTTTAATATTCATGCTTGTGTGGTGGATGCTAGTCATAGGATTAATTGATGAAATGAGAACTAGCATGCATAGGTCAAGTAACTAGATATTTGTTGTAATATTTTCAAGTGGTTTCTAACGTTGAGCTCAAGTCTTTGTTTCCAAGTGGTATCTAGCTTGAGTTCATTTCCAAGTGGTATGTAGTTACAAAATGGTGCTAAGGAAGGTATATTGGTGCACTCTAATTGATATCACGCTTTAAAGGTCCATCTCTTATACCTTAGCATCATTTGGTAGACATTGACTCCTATATTGCCTATCTAAGCATATGTGCAAGCTTCAATTCAAACTCTTAGCACATATGTAGGGGGAGCAATTGCTACCATTTGGGATTCATGAAACTTGTCCACATTCTCTAAACTGTGCAACGTCCGGTCAGTGTTGAGTGTTGAAGTATAGAGAGCACCGGACACAGGGGTGTGTCCGGTCGGTGGTCACCGGACATGTCCAGTCGACAAAAATCCTCTCTGGTGCCTTTCTGTTCATGATCAGACATAGGAGTTGCAGAGTCCGGTCAGTTGTGTCAGTGCATCCGGTCGTAACTTAACCCATGGCATGAAACCGACTAGCCGTTAGGATCTAACAGGTGGTATTCATACTAGGGTGACACGTGGTGCTCATCGGAGCACCGGACGCTAGCCGGAGCATTCGGTCAATGTGACCGACATGTCCGATCACCCCATAGTGACTGAGGACAAAGAGCCAACGGCTCTATTTGTTTGGAGGTCTATTTAAGGCGTGTGGCCGGCTCTAGCTCACTCTCTTGGCCATTTGCATTGACATAACATCCTAGTGAGCTTAGCCAAAGCCCTCCCACTCATCTACATCATTGATTAATCTCTAGAGTGAGATTGGAAGTGATCCAAGTGCATTGCTTGAGTGATTACATCTAGAGGCACTTGGTAATTATGTTTTGTTATGGATTTCTCTTGTTACTCTTGATGGTTGCCGCCACCTAGATGGCTTGATGCAGCGAGGATCATTGAGCAGAGGAAGGTGAGTGTCTCTGGCTCCGATCGTGGTGATTGTGAGGGGTTCTTGACCTTATCCCCGGCGGAGAGCCAAAAGGTACTCTAGTGGATTGCTCGTGGCTTGTGGATCCTCAACTTGTGTTGGTTGTGCGGCACACTATTGAGGGTTTGGCGTGTGATGCCAATTAGCACATGAACCTCCAAGTGAGTGTATCGCCACAACGAGGACGTAGCTTGCCGACAAGCAAGTGAACCTCGGGATTAAATCATTGTGTTGATCATCCCTTGGTATTCTATTGTTGATCACTTGCCACATTGGGTATACTCCTCTACTCTCTCCTGCATTTACTTTGTGGACATCTTTCTAGAAGTAGTGGTAGAGTAAGCTAGTTGTTAGTTAGCTTGTCACCTAGGTGTAAGTAGCAACATAGCCTATGTGTGACTTAGTGATCATAACTAGTTAGCTTGGATAGTTGGCTTGCAACCTGGGTAGTGCTAGCGCAAAATTCGCTTCATCGCTTAAATTACTAACTACCTTGTCTAACTGTTGTTGTTGAGTTTTAAATTAGGCTATTCACCCCCCCCCCTCTAGCCTTATCAAGGACATTTCACGTAGGTAATTAAACCGAACAACAATCCTAACACGTATGTGGCATATGAATATGATAGATTTGTTCTATCTAGTAGTGTGGCACACATAGCAAATTGTGTTGCCCCTTCTCCACAATACCCTCCCATTGTTTGTGGTGGAGGTGGCAGGGTGGCGACGGAGGCTCATTGTTCTTGTGATTAGGGCAGGTGCAATATGGATCATTGGAGAGTGCCTCCTGTGAACCAGCACCATTGTTGTTGTCGTCGTCTTCATTGTCCTTGTAACCGCTGCTAACTAAATAGATACTATCAAGTAACTATCGATTTTTACTACATACTACAAACTACCTTTGTAACTAACTATCTATGTATCTAATCTAACTACATAAATATCTAACTACACAAGGTATTTAATTTAACTAACTTACCAATCCCCCTAATTATCCATCTATCTACCTATCTAACTATGTATCTAACTATCTAAATCAAGAACTAACACACCATTTAACTAAATATTCATAATTACTAACAAAAAATTATCTAACTAATCATACCTTGATCGAGTGAAAAGGAGAAGGCGCCGGTGCAGTGGACTCGCAGCGACTGCAGGAGCAAACTCGGCCGCGGGGCGGCAGGGCGCCCCATGCCTCGGTGCCCCAGGCCCTCTGTCTTGGCCCTGGCCCCCATGCCCTAGCCCTGCCTCAATGTCACGGCACCAGCTGGCAGGGCGAGCGGTGAGCCTAGATGGAAGGGAGGGGTGGGGCGCCAGTGGCATGCGGTCGGCCCGGCACGGCTAGGCAGGGCACGCAGGTGGCCGGGCGGTACCGTGCCTACGGCGCTTGAGTATCGCGGATGGGCGGCCAGGCGGCGGTGGGTGGGAGGGCGGGGTGACATGGCTGGCCTAGGCGGGCGGTGAGGTTGGACGGGGCGGCGCGGGGCAGCACGGCTAGGTGATGCGGAAGGGAGGGGCGGGGCACCGGCGGCGTGCGGTCGGCCCGGCGCGGTCGGGTAGGGCGTCGGTGCGGTGCTCGGGCGGCATGGGCGGGTGGGTGGGCGGGCGGTGCCGCGTCTGTGGTGCTCGAGTGTTGTGGATGGGTGTCCAGGCAGGGGTGGGCGCGAGGGCGAGGTGGCGCGGCTAGCCTGGGCTGGCGAGCGGCCGGGCGGTGCGGCCACGGCAGTAGTCGGGCGGGCTTGCGGTCGAGACTAATGTGAGGGAAACAGAGAGGAATGGAGAGAAAGAAGACTGGGCCCGTATGTCGGCCACGCTTGACATCACAGATCTTGGCGTCAAGCATCGCGCCAAGATCTACGGCACCTTGCTTGGCGCCAAGATCTATGGCGCCAAGCACCAACCATATCACCGCCACGACGCCACTACGCGCCACCTCCCGCGGCCTTAGCGCTAATAACACCGGCGTCGAGACATTAAATCTTGGCACCAGTACCAACGGCGTCAAGATGAGGGTCTATTTTTTGAAAGCATTCCGCCAGGGGCATATTTGAGAGAATCTTTCAAAAAAGGGCTAAAAACAAAAAAGATGGCTCCCACGCCCTGACGGTCGGAATCGACCAGTTTCAGCCTTTGCCTCCCCTATGTTGCATATGTATATTTCTAAGTGTTTCAGATGTTTTGAAGGTATGTTGCAAGGGTTTCATATGGATATTGCAAAAGTAGGTCGGTGATGTTGCATATGTTGCAATTGTTGTACACGTATGTTTTTTTGAAAGCAAAAACTATGGGGGAGGTCCCCACAGCACTTCATTTTCATTTTATAAAATTATGGGTAAAGGAGGACTTACATCAAAATTAACTGAAAGCGTCTAGCCAGAAACAAATGGCTGATCTAAGATCATCCGTGAAACGCAGCGACTGAAGTAGACATTGGTTTTTAAACTTTCTGAACCAGATGTCTACATGAACCAGCGGCGAAGCCAGTGCAAAGTTGTCGGGGTCATGCGACCCCGATAACTTTGTACGAATCAGTGGAACTCCGCGTATTCCGGCTAGCTACGACCCCATCAAATTGAGTTCATAAATCTATGCGACCCCGGCAGCAGTTTAGTCTAGATTCGCCGCTGACGTGAACAGGACCATTATTGAAGACTCGATCATTCCGAAGCTTCCAGATCTCCCAGGCTGCAATGACCACCATTGGCGGATCCACGCCCCCCCCCCCCCCCCCCCCCGTGAGGGTGATTTTGGCTTGTTATTACTGTAGAAAAAACATGATTTCACCATTAATTTCGACATTTGTTCTAAATCTCTATTGATTAGCCCCCCCTGAGGTGCTCATCTTGGCTCCGCCACTGATGACCACTGCTTCCATGAAGAATGGGATGTTGTGTTGCTGCCTTGCATGTGCTACCCTTTGATATAAGCTGAGATTATTGTTCCACTGAACACAAATTTTCTCCCAACACCTCTTGAAGAAAGCGCACTCAAAAAAGAGATGGTCCAGGTCTTCATCCATCCCTTCTGTGCAAAGAACACAATGGACCTCGTCCACCTCATCAAACAAGTTTCTCCTTCTTAGCATTACCTTGGTGTTCAATCTATCCACAAGAACTAGCCAGGCAAAGAATTTAACTCTCGACGTGCATTTGGATTTCCAAAGCTATGTGAAGATTGGATGTGTTGGCACATTCTGAAAAGCTAGCTTGTATAATTTCCTTGATGAATATGTGGCATTACCCCATTGGTACATCTAGATGTCTTTGGTTTGTTCATCAAAGGTCTGGGTCAGCAAGACATTGCTTAGCATTTGCAGCTCATCAAATGCTTCTTGTGATAGTGGCATCATGAACAGACTATCCAGATCCTCAGCAGACATCACTTCGTTAACGCTTATGCTTGAGTTCCGAGCAAAGGAGTATAATCTGGGAAAACGGTGAGCAAGTATTTCATCAGTCCAGAGATCTTCCCAAAAGGTAACTATGGTGCCATCTCCAATGGTGCAGCGGGCTATGCCTCTGAAGACACTGTTCAATCTTTGTACATCCTTCCACCAGAAGGATCCCACTTCTCTGGTGGCGTGTGGCACCTTTTCATCGTAGTATTTGTTCCAGACCAGACTTACTCAGGGGATATCCTGGTACACGTATGTTGCAAGCGTATGTTCCAAATATTTCAGTTATTTTTAGATGTATGTTGTAATTATGTTTATCTGGATGTTTCAGCTGTCGCATATTGCAATTGTTTCATCCAAATGTTACAAGTGTTTCGTCTGAATGTTGCAAAAGTTGATATGAATGTTGCAAGAACTATACTATTATGTTGCAAAAGTAGATCTGAACATTTCAAACGTATATTGCATATATTGCAACGATGGGAGCGATGTTGCAGAGGAGATGAGATAAGACGGGAGCCTGGAGCGCTTGGATCTAGCCGCGACCTCCAACTCCGCCATGGCCTGCGGCCTGCTATCGGTGTTGGACGCGTCCACGGCGCCCGCGCGGTCGGCATGGTCCTCCACTTCTAGCGAGGTGTGCAGCCCGTCCTCCTCTCCCCAGTGGCTTCGCCGTCGTGTGTTCCGTGCTGTTTCCAGTGCCGGTCGTTGGTCATCCCTGCATCGTTGGCGTTGGCGTTGGGGTGGAGGTAGGGTGCTGTGTCCGAACGCAGGCGTGGGATTGGGACGCGGGGCGCTGGCACGGAATGGAAGGTGGGCATAGGCTTAGGATGGGACACGGGGGACGTCGTACGGTGGGAGCTACGTCTGGACGCTAGTACGTAATCTGGAGTAGTATATCATATTCCCCCCCGCATCACTATGCAATTGCAATGTATCTTTCTTTTCCAATCAAACAAGTCATGCAAAAGGTGACAATGTTTTTGTAAACAAGAAACGATACAGCTATTTCAATTGCATCGACGAGACGACGACGCAAGAGTCATAACTCGTAAACAGATTACTCATGACGCACCGCATGCCATCATGACCTTCTCATTTTTCTCTTGTCAGAGACCTGCATGCGCATGGATGCATGCATGGCACCACCACGACACACGAGAAGTGGTCAGCGCATCCATTGACAGTTATGCAGATTATACTGAGCGTAATTTAATGTAATGCATTATTAATGTAATCAGGCCGCCAGCAGCAGAACAATTCCATTACTGATTTAGCAGCTATATACATGCAGTGCCAGATTGGCAGCAGCCAAGTGCCAAGAAAGGTCTGCATTGCCTTTTCGGTATATACATACATGATACATCACCATCCATGTCGCTTCCTTCGCTCCCGTAGCCTTTTAATTCGTTCCACCTGAACATCACGATCTCACCTGACAAAAAAACCATAATATAGCTTGGTTTCAAGAAACTTCTGCTGCATGCATCAACCGGAGGAGAATCCATGGCAGCACGACACGTGGCTCCAATTAGGAGAAGAGACACCGAGATAAATCTCCACGAGTGCTGCTGTAAGCCTGTAAAACCAAAACCATCCTCTAATCATTTACCTCGCCCATATGATCAGCCGGCAGCTGATGGTTGATCCAGTCTATTAGTGCCTTCCATGCAGGAAGAAACTTTCTCCGGAGAAATTGACACCTGAAGAAAGTTACAACGGATGCCCACTCATTGAGGATAGGGCGGATAGGGAAATAAATTGGGGGAATTCCCTGTGTGCCATTAAAAAAAGGTCATGATGCCATGTATTCCTGGAAAAGTTCAGCAGTCTTGCACTACTGCTCCAACTTTTTTGTGCCCTCCATGCCGCTACCGTCAGTTTGGGCTCTAACGCCGTCAAACTGCAGGTGTGAAAAGTCAAAAATACCCTTAAGTCGAAATATGTCATTAATTTTTTAGCATCTTAACGGCTTCAAATAAAAAAAACTCAAAACTAGAAAGTTGTAGATCTCGTCGAGATCTATAATTTTTATATAAAAATTATCTTCATTTAATTCTGCAAAAAATGATTTGATATGATTAATATATCTTAGAAAAATCATATTATTTTTTTGCGAAATTAAATGAAGATAATTTTTATATGAAAATTATAGATCTCGACGAGATCTACAACTTTCTAGTTTTGAGTTTTTTCATTTGAAGTCGTTAAGATGCTCAAAAAAATTAATGACATATTTAGACTTAAGGGTATTTTTGACTTTTTACACCTTCAGTTTGACGGTGTTAGAGCTCAAACTGATGGCAGTGGTATGAAGGGCACAAAAAAGTTGGAGCAGTGGCGCTGAAGACTGCTGAACTTTTCTAGAGGCACATAGGATATTACGATCTTTTTTAATGACACACGAAGAATTTCGCAAAACAAATTTAGGTCCAGTTTAGTTGCAAAAAATTTTGCAAAATTTTTCAAAATTCCCCGTCACATTGAATCTTTGGACGCATGCATGAAGCATTAAATATAAATAAAAAATAAAATTAATTACACAGTTTAGACGAAATCTATCTTTTAAGCCTAATTAGACTATGATTGGATATTATTTGCCAAATAACAACAAAAACCGCTACAGTAGCATTTCGTCCAATTTTTTTCATCTAAACACGGCCTTAGTTTCACTACTAGTCCGTACATCTAAGCATCTGTTACGGCACGATCCTGCTTTTCTTTTTATTGTTCTTTTTACAAAGAACAAGAAATGTCAGCTGCTCCATGTTCATGTGACGTGGAATAGCATTCTTTGGGAGGTAGGATGCCTGAGACTGAGGCTGAGGTAGCTGCAGTCACGGGTGGAGCATAGGGGTCATATGGCCCCCTCCCATAAATTGTTAGAAATTTAGATATTTTTATGGTTAATTTAATCTAGAAATATAACATCAGCAGGTTTGTGATGGCATATATGTGCATGTGTATATTTTTAATGAACGCTACAGCATGCAGACATGACATATAGATCGATACACGCAAATTACAGTAATCACAGAGATTAGATTGTACCTAGCGGAGGGTCACATGCCGAGGGCATTGAAGGCTCCATTCGCACTAGTCGACATAGTGCGTTGCTCGAAGTCGTGGACCGCAGTCGATGCAGTAAGATGTTCGCAGTGCAGTCCCACGAACGGTCACTAGGAAGAAGACGCTTTGCTGTTCCGCAAGCAATCACCGGGAAGAGGACGGGTTCCGAAAGCGATCACCACCAGGAAGAAGACATACGTGGACGAGCAGTCGCGGATCACTCCCAAAAAACCTAATCGCCGCTCACCCCATGCAAGGTTCTCAGGCGGACAAGGGTTCCGGAGGCACCTGCTCTCCCGCTACTCCGTGCGCCAGAGGTACAGGACGGGAAACCAGAGGGCTGCTAAGATGTGGTCTCTCTCGGGAGCGGTTGCGGATTAGGGAAGGACTAACGGAGGACTGCAGATATATGGTTGCGACGGGAAGGAAGAAAGATAGCGGAGAATCCCAGGAGACGGAAAGCAGAAGGGACGGTAACTAGCGCAATCAATTCGTCTCCACCATCAAGGAGAGAAACTCTCGTGATTATGTGAATTTAAGTGGCAAAAGACTGGTCATGCCCGCCCGCTCGCTCGCCGCCCGCCTGCCTCGCCACGGCCTTGGCCTCGGCCTTGGCCCGCGCCCACGCCCACGCCCACGGCCAAGGCCACGGCCCGGCCCGGCCGACGGCGGCGCGCGCGCGCGTGGCACGCCTTTGTCCTTTTCTCAGCTTCTCAATTAAGATGAATAATTTCTATCCATATAAGCTGAGTGAACGTTCAGTCAAAATCCCATTCAGTATTAAACCATACAACGCTTAATGTTACGTACCATAGAGTTTTGTTTGATTTATTAAATATTATATGGGCCATGCCCATAATATATCCAACAATCCCCACTAAACTCTAGGGTTTTAACAAAGTAGTCTCAGAACCACATTTCTTTTATATACCAGTGTTTTGATGAAGACTGTTAAGTTGAACATACATCTAGAGCAATAGTTTCATTTAGTCACAACTGAACAATGAACTAAGCCTTGAATTGACAGTTTTATGTGAGGTGAATGTCACTAAAGTCCTTAGCTGATACTTGGCTACAAAAGACATTATCTCTATTTGAAGCATATAAGTTATACTCCAGTGCCTTTCATGAGTATTTAGAGATCACCCAAATCTCATAGGCTGTGACCAGCAATCTGACTCATATAGGTGTGCTCCTCAAAAAATGTTCTATAGGACATCTTTGCTTTAACAAGCCACTTGAAACACATTAAGGTAAAAACCAACATGCCTTATAGAAAGGAGATATATGCATCAGAAATGAGTCTTACTAAGGATCTTTTCTCATAATTTGCTACTAGCTTGTTTCACTATCCTATTTCACGGGATCTCCGATCAAATAGAACAGGTTACCACTATAGTAAATTTTAAGTGGGTCTCAAACCCATCTCTCTCGATGCACTTTCTATCACATTGCGTGACAGACCCTTAGTGAATTGATCTATTAAATTGTTAGACGTATGAACATAGTCCAACGCTATTACTCTGGAGTTTCTCAATTTTCTAATAGACTTTAGTCGTCTCTTAACATGCCTTGTGGACTTCATGTTATCCTTAAAACTGTTAACCTTCCTAATCATAGTCTGGTTATCACAGTTCATAGAAATAGCCGGTATAGGTTTTTCAACAACCGGCAAATCCATAAGGAGATCACGAAGCCACTCGGTCTCAGAGCCAGCGGTGTCTAATGCTATGAGTTATGTTTCCATTGTAGACTTCGTTAAGATAGTCTGCTTGCAAGACTTCTAGGAAACAGTGCCACCTCTAAGCGAAAACACATATCCACTTGTGGCATAAAGCTCATCAGCATCAGAGACCCAGTTGGCATCACAATAGCCTTCCAACACCTTTGGGTGTCCGGTATAACAAATATTGTAGCTCATAGTGCCCTTTAGATAGCGCATCACTCTCTTAAGAGCACGTAAGATATCATCTCCCGGGTTTGATACAAACTAGCTCAGCTTGCACACAGCAAATGAGATAATAGGCCTTGTTGCACTAGCAAGATACATGAATGAACCAATGATCTGAGAATATCTCAACTGATCCCTTGCTATTCTCCGATTTTTCCTCAATAGCACACTAGGGTCATAAGTTATAGGAGTAGGTGCATAGTCACTAAACTCAAAGCGACTCAGCACCTTTTCCACATAGTGGGATTATAATAGAGTTACCCCACCATCACCTTCTCTCAGAAGCTTGATATTAAGAATAACATCAGCCTCTCCCAAATCTTTCATCTCAAAATTTTTAGATAAAAATTCCTTCACCTCCTCGATCACTTTGAGGCTGGATCCAAAGATTAGTATGTCATCAACATATAAGCACAAAATAACTCCATCACCCCTACCATATAGATAGTACACACATTTGTCAGCTCCATTCAAAACACAGGTAGCATATGTTAAAGTTCTGTCGAACTTCTCATGCCACTACTTAGGAGCTTGTTTCAGGCCATATAATGACTTTAATAATTTACACACCTTGTCTTCTTGACCATTTGCTACAAATCCATCCAGCTGATCCATATAGATCTCCTCCTCTAACTCTCCATTTAGGAAAGCTGTCTTAACGTCCATTTGATGAACGATGAGACCATAAGAGGCTGCCAGGAAAAGCAAAACTCGAATTGTGGTCAATCGAGAAACCGGTGAATAAGTATCAAAGAAATTCTCATCTTCCTTTTGAGTATAACCCTTGGCCACAAGCCTTGCCTTGTACCTCTCGATAGTACCATCAGGCCTAAGCTTTTTCTTGAACACCCATTTGCACCATATAGGCTTACACCCATAGGGACGATCAGCTATTTTCCAAGTTCCATTAGACATAACAGAATCCATCTCACTCCGTACTACTTCATTCCATAAGTCAGCATCAGAAGAGGAATATGCCTCTTCAAAGATCATTGGTGTATCATCCACAAGGTACATAATATAGTCATCACCAAAAGACTTTGCAGTCCTCTGTCTCTTACTATTTCTAGTGACTATAGTGTCATCCTCCTCAGGATTTTGCATATAGGATTCCTCAATTTGTTCTATCGGAGTAAAATTTCCATGCTCATGGGAAATTATAAATTCATGACTAGTCGTGCTAGGTGCATTTTTCATGAGAAACTCATTCTCAAAAAATATAGCGTCTCTAGATTCCATGATTGTATCAACGGCCATCTCAAGAACACTAGAATTTATAATTAAAAATCTATAACCCACGCTGTGAATAGCATAACCAAGAAAAACACAATCAACAGTCTTTGGTCCAAGCTTTCTCTTTTGGTTTATTGGCACATTCACCTTTACCAAACAACCCCAAGTTTGCAGGTAAGAGAGATTTAATCTCTTCTTCTCCCATTCCTCGAATGGTGTAATTTTTTTGTTTTTTGTGGGCACTCTATTCAAGACATGGCATGCTATCAATATAGCCTCACCCCACCATTCCTTAGATAGTCCTGTAGTCTCTAACATGGCATTAACCAAATTAGTTAGAGTGCGGTTCTTTCTCTCTGCAATCCCATTGGACTGTGGTGAGTATGGTGGCGTCCTCTCATGAATAATTTCATGCACCGCGCAAAACTCAGAAAATTCATTTGAGAAATATTCTCTCCTGCGATCAGACCACAAACGCTTGATTTTCTTCTCAAGTTGATTTTCTACCTCAGCTTTATAGACTTTAAAATAATACAACGCTTCATCTTTAGTTTTCAATAAATACACGTAGCAAGATCTAGTATAATCATCTATAAATGTCATGAAGTATCGTCTACCGCCTTTAGTTAATTCGCATTCATTTCGCATAAATCAAAATGAACGAGTTCTAATGGTGCCAAGTTCCTCGCCTCAACAGCCTTGTGAGGCTTGCGCGGTTGCTTCGATTACAAACACACTTGGCACTTGGAATCTTTGACTAAGTTAAATTTTAGAATTAAATTCGGATTTACAAGCCGCGTGAGACAGCCAAAATTAATGTGACAAAGTCATGAATGCCATGTATTTGACTCATCTGAAACATTAACATTGTTCACCACTTTATTACACACATCATCAAGCAAAGATAAGCGGAACAAGCCTCCACAATCATAACATTTTCCAATAAATATTCCATGTCTCGACATAACACATTTATTGGACTCAAGCACAATTTTAAAGCCATCATGACACATCTGAGAACAACTAACAAGATTCTTCTTGATAGAGGGGACATGTTGCATGTTTTTTAATAGCACCATCTTTCCTGAAGTAAACTTCAGAATGACCATACCAGCACAAAAAACATGCGCATGCGAACCATTTCCCATCAGCAAGGCTCCAGTCCTACCAGCCCAGATGTTCCTCCTTCAGTCTCGCTAATCACCACGTTTGTTGATTTCTTTTCTTGCTTATATTTGCGGTCTAGGCACTCACTTGCCCAATGCTCATCACTCCCGCGAACAAAGCAACCTCCACCTTTCTTGTTGTTTTTCTTCTTAAACTGTGCAGTTTGCTTAGGCTTTGCATTGTTGTTCTCTTGTATGTTCTTCTTATTTTTATTACGAGATGCAAATAAGTTTTCTTCTGCACCATATTGGCAGCGAAAGACTCAACTCTTTTTCCACCGTTGTCTTTTGCTCTCACCCTCTTCTCAACATCAAGAGATCCAATAAGTTCAGCCACGCTGAACTTTTGTCTCTTGTGTTTTAGAGAAGTAGCAAAATTCCTCCAAGAAGGTGGCAGCTTAGCGATTATACCGCCAGCTACAAACTTGCCGGGCAACAAACATGGAAAACGTTCTAGTTCCTTTGCTAGCACATGTATCTCATGAGCCTGTTCGACTACAGAACAGTTTTCAACCCTTTTATAGTCATACAGCTGCTCCATAAGGTACAGCTCACTACCAGCATCAGAAACTCTAAACTTTGCCTCAAGAGCATCCCATAACTCTTTGCCTGATGTGCAAGATATGTAGTTTTTCTCATATTTAGGATGAAGTGCACTAATCACGGCACCTCGAAACAGGTTATTGGCAGCCAAGAACTTTTGCTCCTCAGGAGTAAACTGTTCAGGCTTTCCCTGTACAGCGTGATAGCAGTTCATCGCAGTCAACCATAATACCATCTTGGCACGCCATATCATGAAATTCTTGCCATCAAAATTATTTGGCTTCAAAGCAGCAGCAAAACCACCAATAGAAAATTGCCTAAAATTAGGTTTTTTGATTGTTAGAAATTTAAGCATTTTCATGGTTAATTTAATCCAAAAATATAACATCAGCAAGTTCATGACGTCATATATGTGCATGTGTATATCTCTAATGAACGCTACAATATGCAGACATAACATACAGATCGATACAGTAAGAACGCAAAGTACAATAATCACAGAGATTAGATTGTACCCAGCGGAGGGTCCTATGCCGAAGGCATCGGAGGCTCCATTCGCACTAGTCGACATAGTGCGTTGCTCGAAGTCGTGGACCGTAGTCGATGCAGGAAGATGTTCACAGTGCAGTCTCACGAACAGTCACCAGGAAGAAGACGCTTTGCTGTTCCGCAAGCAATCACCGGGAAGAGGACGGGTTCTGAGAGCGATCACCACCAGGAAGAACACATACGTGGACGAGCAGTTGCGGATTGCTCCCCAAAAACCTAATCGCCGCTCACCCCGTGCAAGGTTCTCAGGCGAACGAGGGTTCCAGAGGCACCTGCTCTCCTGCTACTCCGTGCGCGCAGAGGTACGGGACGGGAAAGCTAGAGGGCTGCTGAGATGTGGTATCTCTCGAGAGCGGTTGCGGATTAGGGAAGGACTGACAGAGGACTACGAATATATGGCTGCGACGGGAAGGGAGAAAGGCAGCGGAGAATCTCAGGAGACGGAAAGCAGAAAGTGGATTTAAGTGGGCAAAAGACTGGCCACGCTCGCCTCGGCCCCGGCGGCGGCGGCGCGCGCGTGTGTCACCCCTTTGTCCTTTTCTCAGCTTCTCAATTAAGATGGATAATTTCTAACCATATAAGTTGAGTAAACATTCAGTCAAAATCTCATACGGTATTAAACCATACAACGCTTAATGTTACGTACCATAGAGTTTTATTTGATTTATTAAATATTATACGGGCCAAACCCATAATATATCCAATAAATAAACATAATTTTCTACTTAATATATAATTTAATATCTATATTTATATCAAGAAAAATACAAATAATAAAATCTCCAAAACACATTAGAATAAAATATTTTGTTTAATCTAAACTTGATTGCCTATCGTATTGGAACACATTTATTAAAATTTAGGTTTTGCTAAATACATACTTACATTTCTTTATATTTTATATTACTGAACGCTGTACTTAACTAGTAATAACAACTTGGGTGCGAGGTTTCTAAGGAAGGTTCCCTTCAAGATTTGGCCATGAGTGCAGAAAAATGAATGAAAGAGGTAGTCTTAACAAAGCCCACACTAGCAGTGTTGGCCGCAAACCAAGGCCAAGCATGGCCAGCTTCCATATATTTTCCTCCCTCTATTTTCTTCTTCCCATTGGGCTATAGTCTGTGTGTGTGTGTGAAGTGATATGTCTGTGTAGTTGAAACTCACCTTTTACCAGCTGTAGGCAAACGTGTGTCATAGTGTAGTGGGAGGGGGAGGGGCTTAAACCCTCGAGCTGTTCTAGTGGATGCACTCCTGGCTCATGTTGACAATGGATGAGAGCGCGCGGTTTTATTTTTCGGGTGTGCCTAGAGCAATTAAAAACCCCGTCTCCAGTCAATTAAAAACTTCGGCTCCATTCGGCTTACCCAGAAACCGGCTTGTTTAGCTTGTATTTTCAATCAGAACAGTATTTTTCTCTCACAATAATTCAGCCAGAACAATGTATTTTAGTCAATTTCAGTCAAGATTCAGTAAGCCGAACGGGGCCTTGTTTTTTATTCGAGTCAGCTATACATAGGAGATTAGGTGTGGATGGCCACATCAAAATGTCTAGAACTTTAGTTTAAAAAATGGCTAGATTTAGTATTTCCCACTGCAGACTTTAATAGATTTTTGTTTGCATTCGAGAACAAAATAAAGACACGCTGACCATTCATATAGTAGTATCTTTATGCTTTTTTTCACACAGGACTCCAGACAGACACCGAGGTCAAAGGCCAAGATTTCCAGCACAACGCAAGCCTGCCCTCGCCATGGACAACCCCAAACCCTCTGCTGAAGAGCCCAGCCAGCATCCTGCCCTGCGCGACGCTGAAGCTGCTCATCTCGCAAGCCCTAAACCCCGCCAGCTCCACGCTGCAGGCCCCACCTGTCACAGGCCCGCACAGGTACTGCCCCACGGCGTCCTGGATCCTCGGCCCCAGCTCCTCCTTCTCCACGAGCGCCAGGCACGCGCCGTAGCCGCCGTCGCGGAAGCAGCTCGCCAGGGACTCCAGCACCGCGCCAAAGTGGAGCAGCGCCTCCCGGAAGAACTCCGTGAAGGAGGCGGGGTTTCGGCCCATCCTGAAGAGCTCCTCCTCTGTCGTGATCACCAGCTTTGGCCGGAGGATCCTGGCGACGCTGCCGGCGAGCAGCAGCTGCAGCCTGGTCAGCGAGCTGTAAGGCTGATCCGTCGTGTCGCACGAGACGATCACTGAGGACGAGGAGCCACCGTTGCAGCAGCTCGTCGCGAAGCCGTGCAGGTCCTCGTCGCTGAGTACGTGGAGGGAGCTGTACTGGAAGGGGACGCCGAGCGACGTGGCGAACTCCGAGAGCCGCCGTGCGGTGGCCGCCATGCGGTGCGCGCCGGCGCCGGCGTCGGCCGTGACGAAAGCTTCCGTGAGGCGGAACGGCTTGCGGCAGCCGTGGCCGGCGAGGTCCGACATGAGCGACGCCCACTGG
Source organism: Miscanthus floridulus (assembly GCF_019320115.1). Taxonomy (NCBI): domain Eukaryota; kingdom Viridiplantae; phylum Streptophyta; class Magnoliopsida; order Poales; family Poaceae; genus Miscanthus; species Miscanthus floridulus. Next base: position 22,094,895 of record NC_089593.1, on the reverse strand, counting down.
ACGCCCTCGCCGACGTTGAGGTCCACCACGTGGACGGCCGGGTCGTCCGCGGTGGCTTCCAGGATGGCCTGGTTGGCGGTGAAGTGGGCGAACTTGATGAACGGCGACAGCTCCTGCAGCATCCGGTACGCCGGCATCCGGTTCCCCGGCGCTGGTGCATCAAGAGTCGGCCGGCATTCGATGGAGATCCGGGACCGCAGGCCCCGGGCGAAGTAGCAAGCCAGATGGTCAGATGAGCTGACCGGTGCTGCATCGATCCTCGACAAGATGGCCGAGGCGCTGATCGAGTCCCTGGACTCGACTGCCCTGGCCCCGGCGACGAGAAGGTCGCCTAAACTGCTCTCCTCCATGAACTCCTCCTGGACTCCCAACAGCAAGCTGCCATTTTCTTGCCGTCCCAACCTCTGATCGGAACCGTCCAATGATGGATCACCATTGGAGAACTCATCTTGAAGCAGCAAGACATTGGCTTCTTGGATCAGCATGTTCATTAGCTCATGATCTTGCTGATGATGATGATCAGGGGAAGGATCGGCATCGGTATTGCACATGTTGCCATTCTCAAGGGGGATCAGTACCTGAGGAGACCACAGGAGGTAGCTGCTCTCCTCATGATGTGTGGGGAAGGGGATGAGAGGTGAGCAAAGGTATGAGTATGACATGGTCTCCATCTGGTTGCTGTCCTCAGGAAGAACTCCTGTGGTTTCATACAGCTTATGTACACAATGAGGACAGAAGAGGGTTAGGACCATTTCTCAAGAGGATGGAATTTTATATGTGGACCTTCATGGATTGTGTAAGCTAATTTGTCTCACCTTGGAACCCCCCAAATTGGGGCATTGATCTACACAAGATGTGTGGTTTTTGTACAACTCTGTAGCGACTTCAGATGATGGATGATGTGTCACTACTGTGTCATTTTCCTGTTCAATCAGAGTGAAACAGAAATAAGTTCGTGGAATGCTTCCTGCATCATATGCAGGATGTATTCCATGTGATAAGGTTCTGAATCATATGCAGGATGTATTCCATGCATCTTGCAACAGCCATGACAAGTGGTAATGTTGATAATTATCCAAAGCAAACCAGCAACCATAAGAAGAGACTTGTGATCTAGACATCTAGTTAAACTCCACACATGCCATTGCAGATTTTACCAGTCTGATATGGAGTCTGGGGTTTTGGAGAACTGCACTGACTAAGTAGATATTCTTCAGTCAGCTCCAGAATTAATGTTCTAGTCTAGAAGACAGCAAATTTACTCAAGGCTAGATTTTTATGGAGAAAATACTTACGATCACGCCAAGCACATTTACTTTCTTATGCCTCTGGCTGTGTCCAGTTTATACTGATTGGCCAATAAGCGAAAGACACGAACCGGCTTCCATGCCCAATTCTTTTATGTGCAAGTGTCACCAGCCATACAGTACTGATGTTGCAAATTAATATTAAACTCTTTGCAGTTACATAATGTAGTTGGTACAGCATTGATTCTAACACCACATCAATTTTTAAGAGAGATGCAGGAGAGGTAGCCAATAGAATGTAACTGGAAGGGAACAATGCTGTTTGTCTGCAGGGGTAGAGTTGATGCAGAAAGGGAACTCACGCAGAACAAATGTGGGCCACTGAGATATTCTTGGTTCCAAGCTAGCTACCTCTCGTTTTTCACATCAATCTGCACTGGAACTCTTCTCCCTGGTAATTTTCAATTACAGTTAGCTCCAAACGTTAGTGATGACTGAAAATCTGCAATATAATTTACATGCTGAGATTATTGTGAGCAGTATACCGAGGTAAGATCGAATAAAGAGGCCCAGATGTAAAAACCACAAACGACGTTAGTGATGATTGTAAACTGGAACAATAAAAGAAACAGTTTCTTGCTTACTTAACGAGCGGCACAGAAATGGATGCCATTAGAGGACAAGCTGAGATGTCATCATCCAAGACGTCAACAAGGGGTACCTTGTGATTAGCCCTGTGTCAGTACTCCCATGCATTGTTTATCACCATGTATTAGCTTTGTTGTCATGATTAACCAGAACAATAGGGATATCAAAGTACAATAAAACAAACATGAACAGTTGGAAAGGGAAGTATTTATTCTTTTATAACAAAACATTCTTGGCAGCTTAGAACATATGCAAGTTATGCACATGAATTTCATAATTTGTTTTGTCAGTGAAGAAGGGAAGAATCTTACTGCAGTTGCCACAGCCATTAACCAAACCAGGAGGAAATCCTGTTGGCCCACAGGATCACCGGCTCAGGTGAGTGAACCACTCACCAGTCTTGCCGAGCACCCGCTAGTGTTGCCGAGCACCCACTAGCCGTGCCGACCACGAATAAGCGTTGTCCGTCCCCACGCACTATGGCTAGAGCTTGAAGAAGAAGGGAGAACAGAGCATACACACAGTACAAGACACCAGCGTTGGCCGAAGCCCTGTATGGGAGATGGCAAATCTGAACTCTCTTTACTGAATTGTCGTGGTAGTCTATTTATACAACTCTATCCATCTAGTCCCAGTACAGCTGTCCTGCTGCAACAGTAACTAGATAACATACAGGGCTGACTCTGCGTCGGCCTCTGCATGTGGCTACAGTGCTGCAGGTGAGCCATGCGGCGCCTGCACCTACAGCGCTACAGTATCATAGCAGGGGGCCTTTCGGCGCCACCTTCCCTTATTGTGTTCACAAAAGGTAGCAGTAGATTATCTAACAATCTTTCCCTAATCCTACTGCTAACCCTTATACCCCCTCCATGCCGATCATCTCCTTCAACTCCGCGAGTCGAAGACGTCCGAGCGGCTTGGTGAGGACGTCCGCGAGTTGCCGACTAGTTTCGACGAACTCGATGATGATCTGCCCTCCATCGGCATAGTCCCTGAGGAAGTGGAACTTCACGTCGATGTGTTTACTTCGGTCGTGTAGAATCGGATTCTTCGCGAGGACGATGGCGGGCTGGTTGTCCACCATCAGTGCGGGTGGGTGAGCTTCCACACCGATCAGCTCACCCAGCAGCCGGCGCAGCCACACAACTTGGCACGCCGCTGTGGCCACCGCTACGTACTCTGCCTCGCACGTAGATAGCGCCACCACCTTCTGTTTCAGCGACAACCATAAAATTGGGGCCGACCCGAGGAAGACGAGCACGCCAGAGGTGCTCTGTCGTCCGTCGATGTCCCCCACCATATCTGCATTGCTGAACACAGTGAGCTGCTGCCCACTCCCATCAGTCTTTGGGAAGATGATCCCATGATCCACCATCCCCTTGACGTAGCGCAGTAGCCGCTTCACCATAGCCCAATGATCCTCTCTAGGATCCTCCATGAAGCGACTGACGTAGCCCATGGCGAACGCAATGTCCGGCCTCGTGTGGACTAGATAGCGCAGACCGCCGATGATGCTCCGGTAGAGTGTTGCATCCATCTTCGCCGCGGTGGTGGCCTTCATCAGTTTCAGTTGCTCCTCCATTAGAGTCACGCATGGCTTGCACTCAGCCATGCCGCTTCTCTCCAACAGCTTGGAGGCATACGCGCTCTGACCAAGCGTGAGTTCCTCCTTCTCCTGTCTCACCTCGATGCCGAGGTAGTAGGAGAGTGCGCCGAGATCGCTCATTTGAAAACGAGCCGCCATCTCGTGCTTGAAGCTATTGATGTCCTCCGTGCGCACGCCGGTGATGATCAAGTCATCCACATACATGCCGACGACGATCTCCTCCTTCCCCCGTCGCCGCGTGTAGAGCGCGTGCTCGATTGCGCACCTTTGAAACCCAAGCTCGCCCAGTGTGGCGTCAAGCTTGGCGTTCCATGCTCGAGGGGCCTGCCACAGCCCGTATAGCGCCTTGCGCAGTCGGAGCACCCTGTGGTCCTCTCCCTTGACGGTGAAACCTAGAGGTTGCCTGACGAAGACCGTCTCCACCAGTTCGCCATGGAGAAAGGCCGATTTAACGTCCAAATGATGGACACGCTAGTCCTTTACTGCTGCCAAGGTTAGTAGCAAATGGACCGACTCCATGCGCGCTACTAGTGCAAAGACCCCCTCGAAGTCTATGCCCTCGCGCTGTACAAAGCCTCGGGCGACGAGACGCGCCTTGTGCTTGACAATGGTGCCGAGCTCCTCCCGTTTGACCTTGTACACCCACTTCAGACTGATCGGACGGTATCCTGGAGGTGGATCGACGAGCTGCCATGTCTCGTTTTCCTCGATCGCCTTCATCTCCTCCAGCATCGCCCGTCGTCAGTTTTCGTCCCGATCGGCCAGCGTGAACATGGGTGGTTCCTCTACACTAACCAGCAGCAGCTCTGCGTCATTGAGCAGCCGACCAGCTAGTCCTGAGGGTCCTATGTCACCGACGATGTTGTCTGGCCTACGGAACCGCACCTCCTCACCTTCGTGGAAGGCATCCACAAACTCAGTGATGTCACTTGGAGGTGAGGCGAACTCAATCAGTGTTGACAGAGTTCCCTGTTCCGCTAGAGTGCTCGGCATAGCACCTTGAGTGCTCGGCACCCTAGTTGCAGTGCTCAGTAGTACTTCTGGACAGCTCGTCATTACTCCTGTAGTGTTTGGCCACACTGTAGGAGTGCATAGCCTCAGTCTTGGAGTGGTTGGCACCATTGCAAGACGTCTTGGCTCCATCATGGGAGTGCTCGGCATCTGTCCTAAAGTGGTCGCCACCACTGCAGAACCTCCCGACACCACTCCTGGCATGCTCGGCATCCCTCCAGGAGTGCTCGGCACTCTTCTCTGAGTGCTCGGCATCCCTCCCGAAGTGCTTGGCACTGCCCCAGGAGTGCTCGGCTCTACCGCTGGAGTGCTCGGAGCTCCTCCCAGAGTGCTCGGCACCTCTTCCCCAGCATCTCCACCACCATGGATGACCAAGTACTCGATGACGAAGGTGTTGGTGAAGCCGCTAGCTTCCCCCATGCTCGGACTGGTCCAGTCCCAAGCTGCCTCTTCATCGAACATGACGTCGCATGAGACAAGCACCTTGTCTTCACGTGGGTCATAGAGCCGATACACCTTGGTACCCTTTGTGTAGCCTAGGAACACCATCGGTGTGCTCCTGTCTTCCAGCTTGGTGAGGTTTGGCTTTGTCTTCCTGATGTGGGTGATGCAGCCGAATGTCCGGACGAAGGACACGCTCGGCTTGTGCCCATACCAAGCTTCGAACGGCATCTTGCCTGTTAGGGCTTTGGTCGGAGCGTGGTTGAGGATGAACACCTCCGTGGTCACCGCCTCCTCCCAGAACCTTACCGGCATGCCCTTGGCCTTCATCATGGATCGGGCCATGCCGACCACCGTCTAATTCCGTCGTTCCACCACACCATTCTGTTGTGGCGAGTACGGCGCGGTGTGGTGTTGCCCCACATCCTGATCCGCGCAGTACGCAGTGAACTCCATCGAAGTGAATTCACCGCCGCGATTAGTCCTCAGCACGTGGAGCTTCTTGCCGCTCTTGGCCTCCGCGCGCGTCTTGAACTTCTTGATCGCCGCCGCCGCTTCGTCCTTGCTCGTCAAGAGTTGTAGCCACATGTAGCAACTGCAATCATCTACGAGTAGGAGGAAGTACCATCGACCACCATTTGTATCAGGCGTGATCGGCCCGTAGAGGTCACCGTGGACGAGCTCAAGAGCGTCCTTCATGCGATACTTGGCTGCCTTGGGAAAGGTAGCCTCCTCTGCTTGCTGACCAGGCAGCTGTCACATAGCTCACCTTCGTGCTTGATGTGGGGTAGCCCTCGACCATCTTCTCTAGCCGACCTAGCACATCAAAGCTGAGATGTCCAAACCGGGCATGCCACATCCACGGTTCCTCAGAGTGCCTTGCCGCTAGGCACACCGGCTGGTCTACCTTTAGGTCAAGCAGGTACAACTAGTTCAGGGACCTCTTCACCTTGGCGAGAAGTCGCTGCTCCCGGTCCCTAATCCTAAGGACTCCGTCCTTGATTAGTACCTCACTACCGCGCTCATCTAGCTGACCAATGCTGATGATGCTCGAATGTAGCTGTAGAATGTAATATACATCCGTTAGCATGTGGTGCTCCTCATTCTGGCACCTGAAGATGATGGTGTCGCGCCCTTGGATAGCCACCATTGAGCCGTCACCACACTTCACCATACCGGTAACATCATCGTCGAGCTCGGAGAAGGATGCCTTGGAGCCCGTCATGTGGTTGTTGGCACCGAAGTCCAGATACCACAACTGCTCCTGGTCGACGCCCACACGTCCGAGATGGACTTAGGTGTGTGGTTCGTCGAGGTTGACAGTCTTCAGGGCCTTCCTAGGTCCTTCCACCGTCGTCGCCTCTTCCTTCTCCTCGGCCTCGACGTCATGCAGTGCACAAAACATCGCCATCAGGATAGTGGCCTCATCCTCATCATCAGCTTGCGCCAGATGAGCTTTAGCCTTCTTCTCCTGCTTGCGATTTGGGCACTCCTGTGCCCAATGGCCCATCTTTCCGCAGCACCGACAGGAGTTGGGGTCGACCTGCTTCTTCTTCTCTGAAGAAGCCTTACCGCGGTGCTTGTCATCGCCACCGCAGCTGGAGGAGGCTGCCTTCTCGGAGTTTCTCCAAGCAGCCCACTCCTCTTCCGTCAGTAGGAGTTTTCCGCTGTCCTTTGTTGCTGTCACCTGCTCCAAGCACTTGTCCACCACCCACAGACGGCCTGTCACATCCTCAATGGTGAGGATGGACAAGTCCAGCATCGTCTCTATGGAGAGAGCGATCTGGATGTACTTTGCCGGCATAGAGTGGAGGTACTTGGAGACTACCTCCTCTTCGTCGATGGTGACGTTGTGGCTCTTCAGCTTGCTGATGAGCGTCTACCGGCGGAGGGAGAAGTCCTCCACTGTTTCACCATCCTTAAACTTGAGGTTGGCGTACTCCTGCTTTAGAAGCTGGGTCATCGCCTTCTTTGTGCGGTCGGAACCGACGCGCATCGCCGCAATAGCCTGTCACGCCTCCTTAGCCGAGCTCTTCACCCCCAATGGCTCCCTATACTCCGCCGGTACAGCAGCGAGGATAGCCTCCAATGCTGATATGTCATCCTCCTGATTGTCGGTGCCCTTGTCAACAATATTCCAGAGCCGCTGGGCTCTGAGCTTGACCTTCATGGTCACCGACCACTCTCCATAGTTGGTGCGAGTCAGCGTCGGCCAACTGGTGCCGCTGACCTTCCGCACCGTGCGAACAATGACCTCCGGTCGTGGCTGGGCAGCCATAGCAGTGCCACTGCTGTCGCCCATCTCCGAACCGCCTGTCATCGCCAGCGGTTAGTCTAGCGGCGGCATTTGTACGGCTCTGATACCACTTGTTGGCCCACAGGATCACCGGCTCAGGTGAGTGAACCACTCACCAGTCTTGCCGAGCACCCGCTAGTGTTGCCGAGCACCCACTAGCCGTGCCGACCACGAATAAGCGTTGTCCGTCCCCACGCACTATGGCTAGAGCTTGAAGAAGAAGGGAGAACAGAGCATACACACACAGTACAAGACACCAGCGTTGACCGAAGCCCTGTATGGAAGATGACAAATATAAACTCTCTTTACTGAGTTGCCGTGGTAGTCTATTTATACAACTCTATCCATCTAGTCCCAGTACAGCTGCCCTGCTGCAACAGTGACTAGATAACATACATGGCTGACTCTGCGCCTGCCTCTGCATGTGGCTACAGTGCTGTAGGTGAGCCATGCAGTGCCTGCACCTGCAGCGGCTACAGTATCACAGTAGGGGGCCTTTCGGCACCGCCTTCCCTTGTGTTCACACAAGGTAACAGTATATTATCTAACAAATCCATGATACAAGTTTATAGACCAGTAAATTCGGAAGAAAAAGTAATATCCATAACAAAGACTTTCATGATACCATTATTTATAGAGCATGGCAGTAATTATCTTGAAACCGAGAAAAGAAATTTATGACTGCAGACTCCATGTAGTATAGTTTTGACTGTTTACCATGCTTATGAAATACTCTACCATGACATCAAATGAGTCAAGGCCGGCTGATGGAGACCTTGGTTCCATTCTAATGGTACCAGAGAAAGAAGCGAAACATTATTTTAGTGAACCCAAAAAATCATAAATGCAAACCTGGACCAATGATTCCACCAGACCAATGATTCTGATTGAAAGTCATGGAATCATCATATTGAAACAATTTTATATGATATATACAAACCTAGTTGTCTGGTTCTCCCAGGGCAGGCGCCACCATGATGATCACAGGAACAAATAATTAGAAGAATTTAGTAGAGATTTCCATATTAAAAAAAAAACATGACTTGATATGGTTCTTCGAACACTTGTCAAAATGTGACTGGCAGAAAAATTTTAGTGGAGAGCATAGAGTTCTTGAGGGGAAATGCAGGATGCGCCATGTACGAAGGAAAATGTGACGGCACAATAACCTGTTGCCATCTATTTCATAGCTATGGTGCTCATCTCCTTGTAGGAGTGCTAGAGCTTCTGTCAACGTAGCTGGATTTGAGTCCTAGGTCCAGCTCAGTCCCCTCACCTTTTGGAATGGGTACCACACTTCCAATTAATTTTCAAAAGAAGAAAGCCCAAAAAGAATACCTGAAGCATAAATGCGTAATACAGCAATCTGGCACCGTATGATATCTGTACCATTAATCTGAAGGACAGGCACTTAAAGATGCAAAGTATTGAGCAGCAGGCAAGTTGACATAGAAAACAGCAGGAGTATAATGACTTAATGAGCTCTGAAAGTGAAAGACAGTTTCAATCACTCCTTACAGCCACTAGATTCAGAAAGCGAATTCATTAAGATTGCACGAAACAAGAAGGCTAAATTGCAGCAATGGAACTTACAAGAAGCTAATAATACTTAGTAAGCTAGATGATTCTTTTCAATGATCTAGCAAGCTATACAATCGATTCTTAATGAAATGGCACACAGATTTCCAGCATAGCTCGATAAAAAAAAAGCTAGATGATCGATTTGATCATCCTAACAAATTCAATGCATGAGTAGGAAATAAGGCTTTGGAAGCTGCAAAAGAAAATAGAAAAATGCTGTAGTGACATGTTTGCCATAAATACAACATGGCCTTTGCTTCGTACTGCTTTGCCATCCTAACCTGTGATCCTGCGCCAACATGATGAGGGTCAGTGCACTCATTCTGAACAGCTAATGCAATGAAAAGATATTATTAGAGAAAGCATGGACTTTTGTTTACTATATTGCCTTTGATTTCTCCACCTGCACTTCAAAAACAAGTGCCCTCCTTAATGGTGTGCCATCCAGTGTGATAGTGAAATCACATTACTAAGGCCCTGTTTAGTTTCCAAAAATTTTCACTCCAAAATATCACATCGAATCTTGCGGCACATGTATGGAGTATTAAATATAGACGAAAAAAAACTAATTGCACAGTTTGGTTGAAAATCGCGAGACGAATGTTTTAAGCCTAATTAGGCCGTGATTAGCCATAAGTGCTACAGTAACCAGCATGCGCTAATGATGGATTAATTATGCTTAATAAATTCGTCTCGCAGTTTCCAGGTGAGCTATGTAATTAGTTTTTTTATTAGTATCTGAAAACCCCTTCCGACATCCCCGAAACATCTGACATGACATCCAAAAATTTTTATTTCGCGAACTAAACACGCCCTAATAGAAAAAGGAGCCTGTTGTAGTGCTGTTCCTCAAAAGCACATACGTATGGTGAAATTTCAGATCACGCTATGATATTGGTTACTGTGTCATGGCCGATACTAACACAGGGGGAAATTCAGGAATTCCTGTTAGTGCTGGTGCTATATTGAACCTACTAAAGCTGTTAGTCAGTTTCTAGGTTAATTAGCACAAGTAACATGTTCCACACTTCCCTTATGAAACTTTTACTAAGAAACCTTTAAGCGAAAAATCATCCAGCATTGGCAAATGGCAATGATACTTTTCACCTAAAAACTAGCAGGCATCAGCTGCTCTTATATGGGGGTGGTAATCCTATATCCAAAAATTCATTGCATAAAAACCTCATTCGAGACACCACTATGGTTTTGTTTTGTAATAAATACAACTTATAAAGTAACATGAGACAAAAGAATGTGGTTACCGATAGCAACCGAAGAACAAACAGAAGTGCCCCCTTTGAGCATGCCTCTCCCTATATATAGAACTACTATCCTGTAGCTGGCTACAGAATAACTTATTCTGTAGCCACTTTGAGTTACGATAATTACTATGTTATTTTACGAGATTATAGTAACTCCTTACTAAGTGGTTTAATATAACGTTATGGTAAATATCCCCATGTGTTATAGTAACCCAACTATCGTAAATATGTATTTATATTATGGTAAATTAGTATATAAAATTATAGTAAATAGAGGTGGCTACAGAATAACTTATTTTGTAGCCGGCTACTGAATAGCCTCTCCCTATATATATATATATATATATATATATATATATATATATATATATATATATATATATATATATATATATATATATATATATATAATAGAACTACTATCCTGTAGCTGGCTACAGAATAACTTATTCTGTAGCCACTTTGAGTTACGATAATTACTATGTTATTTTACGAGATTATAGTAACTCCTTACTAAGTGGTTTAATATAACGTTATGGTAAATATCCCCATGTGTTATAGTAACCCAACTATCGTAAATATGTATTTATATTATGGTAAATTAGTATATAAAATTATAGTAAATGGAGGTGGCTACAGAATAACTTATTTTGTAGCCGGCTACTGAATAGCCTCTCCCTATATATATATATATATATATATATATATATATATATATATATATATATATATATATATATATATATATATATATATATATATAAAAGTGCAATTGTTCACTCATTTTGTGAAAATAGATAGTTTTGTCCAAATTCAAGGTTAAAGGTCTACTATCGTTACAGAAAGGTGAGATGTGAGGAGTGTCAAACGAGAAAGAAAGGTGAGATGTGAGAAGGAGCATTGTCATATTCACAACCCATCGACCTCCAGGTCCAGGATGCTGTTTCTGATTTGTCAAATGACTGAGAGAGACAAGCCACCAACCTACCTGAACGGTGAGGTCGGGGCAAAGTAGTATATCTTGCCTTTGAGCTAGTATGCTACTGCCTTAGGTAAAACCGTTTTTCTTATCACTCGCTGGTGTTTAAGAATGGTCAAATCTTTTAAACTCCACCAAGTTCGCTTATCTTCAGCCTGTTCGTTTGGCTGTGGCTTGTCGTAAACGATCATAAATTTTCAGCTGAAACAGTATTTTTCTCTCACACAAACTAGCCAACAGTACTTCTTCACGAACCAGCAACGATATGAACCAGTCAACCAAACAAGCTGAAGCTTATGAGTCGTACTTTTTTAGCAAACGAACAATATTTTTCTCTCACAATAAATCAACGAACAGTACTTACAACATGACTTCTTAGCGAAGCAAACGGGTAACATGTGGTTTTACATACAGTGTAATAATATGCAAAACACTTTTCTTTTGTGATTCGGTTTTACCTACAGTGTAATAATATGCAAAACACTTTTCTTTTGTGATTCGAGGGAGCAATCATTGGTGACCTATATGGGCCATCATATTCCAGTCATCGTGTCTCTTGCCACTATTACTTGATCAAGGCTTGACATGCTACCGCTAATTTCACGTTATCGCCTTGCAAACTAACTGAATCCCATGCTACGCTACATAGTAGCTATAGAACGCAGAAACCCGAGACAGTGAAGGGGCACAGTGTAGCACAACAATGAAAGGTAACAACAGCCATCCACCATGAAAAAAAAGCTAAACATTTACATAAATTGTTAAAGGTAGTTAGTTCAGTCTAACACGTTACTCCAGAAATCAACAAAGAAGAAAACAAACAGCATTTTGACATACAGGAGCCACTTTCAGATTAATGATGATACAAAGAAGAGCTAACCACACTACCAATGAGGCATATGCATACATTGTACATTAGCTATCTTTACAGTGCTGAACTGCAGTTGGTATATGGCGTAATATTGGCCCTGATATTGTCCTCAAATGAAATCCATGGAGTCGTTTAGGGACTGACCACTGAGCGACTGCCCCCCATTTGATGGACTCTGGTGACGATGGTTTTGATTGTGATGCTGAGCCTGGTGGCCACCAAAGTACGACATCTGCTGCTGCTGCTGCTGCTGTTGCTGCTGCGCGAAATAGGATGGAATCTGCTGCTGGAGTCCACCATTGAAGGGGTTCCCATACATGTTCCCGACTTGTCCTGCAGCTATCTTAAGTCGCTCGACTTCTTCTCGCAGGGCTTCATTCAAAGCTGTGTGAGGTAGCAAGTGAAATATTTCAGTGAGCTGATTCCCTAAATAACTAGGAAATTAGAACTGTTCTATTTCATTAGTGACAGATAAATAAACTTGTCAGTATAACCAAAGATCTTGGCAGTGAATTTTGTGTTTTAAGAGCAATCAATGATGACAACCAGGAGAACTAAAAATGTTTCGAAGAAAGAACAGAACATACCATCTCGCAGTTTAGCTTGCTCTTCCATGGACTGCAACCGAAGCTTGAGCTCTCTGTTTTCAGTAGTTAAACCAGTTGTATCCCTCTGGGTTTGAAGTAAAACGCAGTATGTCAGACATGACAATGTTATATATGCGGAGAACAAATAAAAGGTTGCATCATAAAATGTTAAAACATATCCAGAAATAGGAAAAGGGTATATAAGTCGTTGGTTGGCAGTCTTCAATAACAATACCCTACCAAATATTCTCAGACATACAAAAGGGAGGTTATGCAACAGCAACATGAAAATATCAATAAAGTAAGAGTGCACGACTATTGGAAACATTACTCCAATACTGCACAAACAGAAATTACTAAAGTGGGAATGTTAAACCTGCAAAAGTATACTATTAAACAAAAGTAGTGATCTATCGGTCCCCAAACAAAATCATACTCTGAAATGGAGCATCAATGGCCCTTTCGTGGTGAGTAGTGACCTATCGGTCCCCAAACATCCGCTTTTACTTCTAAAGACTAATAGGCACATTGAAATATTGAATCCTACCCAACTCCATTTGCCACGACAACTATAATTCCATAGGCAGAAATGCACACAAAGGAAATAAATGCTTAAGCTCTAATTACATCTTAAATATCAATGTATACAAATATGGCCTCCATGCACCCAAATGTAAACACCATGCAAATTTGCATAAAAATTCCTGAAAAGATTTGAGAATCTTAATAGCAAACCAATTTACCATGCCTTTCTAACTTGCCATTAACAGATCAAATTGTAGTGCACACTTGAGTCACGATTTATTCTCCATACACAAACATCGCCTAACAATATGATACATTCAAACACTGTGCACAAGTATAAATGACCATACATAAAATAGGCTGTTTGCAATATCGAGATATTTTCTTTTCAGACATAGGTTGCATACTTACATCTGCATCCTTTTCTGGCACGTGCATTCATTTAGATATGGTCAGTAATTAGGTATATAGTACTTTTCATTGCACTTGCTTCAATCCTAAACAACCATGTTCTGCAGCTAGTGCTTACAAATGCAAACTGAAATGACTAAGTTGTCACAAAAGTACCAAAGCCCAATCCCAGTTCCCAGTATCGATTCATGTTACATGGCATGCTACATTCCTTATAAACTGCTGTGCTCTGGCAAAAGTGGAAATAATAAAGCTACTTCAAAGTGATTGTTCGATGAGAATAATTTTCAAACAAACCAACTAATTCACTCAAAACAGCACCCCCCCCCCCCCTTGGGGGGGGGGGGGGGGGGGGGGGGGGGTGGTGGCGGGGGGCGCACATACACACACGCAGAGAAGAAATCGGTGTGTTTCTTCACAAGCACACAACCAAAAGCCTATCAGAAAGATGAAGCTGCTTTGGTGTAATTCTACACCAATTCTCGTTGAACTTAAATGAATTTGAAACAAAATATAACCCCATACCTGGAGCAGGGTGAGCTGCGCTGACAGCGTAGTGGCCTCCGTCTGCAGAGTCTGGACCTTCCTCTCCAGTTCACTAGTGTACTTGATCTTTCTCTCCTTTGACCTCGCTGCAGACTGCCTGTTCGCCAGAATCCTACACGACAGACCATGGAAAACTTAGCACAAATCAACAAGCCCTGGATAGGCGATAGCTCGGAGGCACCACAGGAACCCAAAAATCGCGCAATCATTGTCATTAAAACGAGGCAGATAGCTCAGATGCCATAACAGATAGCACAGTACTAACATTAGAAGCAATCAGTACTAAATTCTCAGTACCCTTGCTCGGCACGCTAAATTACTGTGCTGGATAAGGATTCTCCCTCCGGATCTATCTAGGAAGCATCGAATGCCAGAAATATTCCCCACCTCTTTGCGCGCTTGGGGTCGATGAGCGCGAGCTCGGCGATCCTCTCGGCGGGCATGGCCTTCTTGGCGTAGTCCGGCAGGCCGCCGGAGAGCGCCGACTCGCCCTCGAACGGCGAGGTGGCCCCATCCATGGAGCCGCTCCTCTTGTGCCCAGGCCCACCCGAGGCGCTCCCGCTCCCGCTGGGTCCCTGGAACGAGAGGCCCTCGAAGAAGGCGGCGTCGAGGGAGAGGCTCCGCGTGTGGGCCCCGCCGCCGGGCGGGCGGGGCGCCGGGGCCGGGGCCGCCTGCTGCTGCTGCTGTTGCTGTCGCTGCGGCAGCGGCGGGGGCGGAGGGGTGGGGTCGGAGGCGGCCGGGGAGTCGTCGGAGAGCGAGGGGAAGTCGAGGTCGGAGAAGGAGAAGTCGCCGTCCGGGTCCAGGAGCAGGTCCGCGTCGGGGAACCGGAGGAACGTCTCCGAGAGCGCCCGCCGGTGGTGCCCCCGCGCGAAGCCGCCCCCCGTGGACGGCGCCGGCGCGGCCGGCAGCGCGAAGCGCGGGTCCATCTCAGCCGGCGCCGGCAGCTAGGCTAGAGCTAGCTCGTACCCTCTCGCGGGTCGCGGCGGCGGGCTTTGCGGCGGTGCGGCGCGTGGTCTGGTCTCGCTCGCGTGGGGAGAGGGAGAGAGAGTGGGACTGCCCGTGCTGTGTGTGTGAGCGTGGGGTGCGGGGGTCGGGTTGGTGCGGGTGGGCGTGGCATAGTACGTGTGAGGAGTAGAAAGAGGGAGGAAGCGGGGAGCCGGTCGGCGCCGCCGCGTGGTCCCGGTCCACGGATGGCGGGCCAGCCGGGACACGCATCCCTAGGCGGGCGGACGGACGGCTGGAGCCGGCCTCGGGAGGTCCCGGTCCACAGAGGAGGGTGCAGGGAGTGCGGTGGGAATCCCGGGGTGATGTGGACGGCCGACGGGGGGAGCTTGGGTGGGCTCGGCGCATGAGCCAGTGGCTCTACGGGCGCAGGACTTCGCGGGAGGCCGGGCCGACGCCACACTAGACCACGGCGCGTGGGCTTGGTCCAGGCAAGCTGAAGTTCGCGAGGGGGGCTAAGGGTGTCATTTCCGCGAGGGAGGAATGCCTTGCCGCGTTGTCCCTAGCAGGCAGCCGCGTGCTGCTGCTGCAGAGGGCGCGGGCCCGGACGACTATTTGGCGGTGGCTTCCGGCGTCGCCTATGTGGTGTGGGTCCCCACACGTTTGGGTCCACATGCCAGTGCGAGTTCCGTGTCCCCCTGTGTCGTGTCGTGTCGTGTCGTGTCGTGTCAGTTGGGGAACCTGCGGTTTGGAGGATGCGGGGCCCATCGCATAGGGCCGACCAAACGGGCGCACGGCGCACCTGCTGTAAAGCATGCGTACGCGGGACGCCGAGTCGCCGACCGACCCACGGCCACGGCGCCGGCGGCAGTTGCAAGACATGCGCGGGGGTGGAAGGATCCCAGGTGGGCCATGAGCCTTTTTTTTTTGGAACCTGGCAAGAGGCATGAGCTTGCACTGCACTGCCGCCGGTCCGCCCTGGTCCTACCTTTAGCCTGGGACCTTTTGCTTGGGATTTTTTTTTCTCTTCACTTAGAGCCAGTTTAGTTCCACTTTATTTTGCTAAATTTTTCAAGATTTTTCGTCACATCGAATCTTTGGACCCATGCATGAAGCATTAAATATAAATAAAAAATAAAATTAATTACACAGTTTAGACGAAATCCACGAGACGAATCTTTGAAGCATAATTAGACTATGATTAGACACTAATTGCCAAATAACAACGAAATGCTACAGTAGCATTTCGCAAAAAAAATTGCCAACCAAACATGCCCTTAATGATCAAAGAACGCTCTAATCCTTGTGAAGAAAGGGGGAAAAAAGCTCACAATGGTGGGAATTTTAGGATACTAGTGAGTCCCCCCGCGCATTGCGCGGGCAGAGGTGAGAATAGCAATTGGTGATATATGATAATTGTTGTCGTAATCGTGGAGTAAGATGCAAGAAGATCA
This sequence comes from Miscanthus floridulus, assembly GCF_019320115.1. Lineage (NCBI taxonomy): Eukaryota > Viridiplantae > Streptophyta > Magnoliopsida > Poales > Poaceae > Miscanthus > Miscanthus floridulus. Next base: position 22,078,488 of record NC_089593.1, on the reverse strand, counting down.
GAAAAAAAAAATGAAGTTGTTTTTTTTTCAAAGTATGGCTCCGTTCGGCTTACTTCATATTCGGCTTGTTCGACTTGTTTTTTCAGCCGGAACGGTGTTTTTCTCTCACAACAATTCAACCAGTTTCAGCCAAGTTTCAGACCAGCGAACGGAGCCTGTATACGCAGGCCGCAGTTCCAGAGCGTCGAGGATTTTCTCGTGCCTTAGGTGGGAGATGGGGATAGGATAAGGTTTGAGGGGAGGAAGCAACAGCATGTTCGCTTGGTCATAAACGATCGTAAATTTCCAGTCAGAACAGTATTTTTCTCACACCAAACCAGCCAGCAGTAATAATCCACGATCATATACGATCGTATCAGTACCAGCCGAACAGGCTGCAGGAGGCGGTGTGGTGGTGTGTCGGTAATCCGGCATGTGTTGGCTGGGCTACTGTTCTGGGAACAGTAGTCTGTGAGTAAGGGGCTGGTATATAGGAATAAGAGTATAGGTTAGATAGAACGGAGGCCTTAATATTCACCACATCGGAAAAACACAATCTATTTCTTTTCAAAATCCTCTTCATGGAGTAGTGCTAAAAGCGCTAGCAGTGTCGACATACTTTGGCCTCTGCAATGCAGCAGTAGATCAAATTTCTTGTCTCAAGACTGCCATGCACGCATCGAGTCACAAAATACACGTCATCACAAGCGGTGTTGTACTATAAAAGAATGCCATGGCTCAGATTGTCTTCTCATTTGGGCCATGTTTAGTTACCCCCAATTCCAAACTTTGACACTATATAAAAAGAACTACAGTAAACGTGGCCTTGTTTCAGGGCACCGAGCTGCTTCCAGCATTTGGTACTGATCTTTGTCAGATCTCACAAACACCTTTGTCGCCCAAACATGTTGTAACTCACGGCCATGTTTAGTTCGCCAGATTTCCCGAATTTGACACTATACAAAAAGAAGATTTCCTGTCACATCAAACTTGCGGTACATGTATGGAGTACTAAATGTTGACGAAATCAAAAACTAATTACACAGTTTGGTTGTACTTTACGAGACGAACGTTTTGAGCTTAATTAATCAACGATTGGACAATTATTATCCAATAAAAACAAAATGCTACAGTGTAGCTATAGTATCTAGGATATCCGGCGGCGCCGAATCCGGCCTCAACTAAACATGGCCCAGGATACGTCTTCAATTGTCTGCAACCAAGTTGCCATGGAGACCACTAAATTGATAGTTGCAAACCCTGTCTTCAATTTTTCGCAATCAGAGTACACCTCAATTATTTGTCAAGTGTCTATTGCATCATCACTTGGAACCCTTCAAATTGCTTCGCGAGTTCATCCACCGACTTTATCGGCTTGCACGAGCGTCAGCACTGAACTCGCATCATGAATAGAGAAAACAAATTTAAAAAACTTTGGTGGATCTAGATACCAATTGTTACACTATAGCTACTTTGAAAGGGGATTTGGGGCTACGAAGAGCGAGACTAGATCTGGGGCAGCTAACAGTTAGTTATTAAAATTAGCTCTAGTGGATCTATATACTACCTCTAGTAACCCAACTAATTGGTTGGAAATGAACTAATCAGATAATAAAAATTTGTTAGCAGGTTTAGGCGACTAAATACAACTAACTGCATTAGCTAGAGATAAGGATGAAAACGGAACGGAAATATCCCGAACCGAACCGCATCGTTTTTTTATATTTAATCCGATCGAATCCGCATTTTCTTGTCCGACTTTACCGTTTTCGCTTTCGCATTTTAGATGTTTCGTATTTCAAATGTAAAAGTAGAAAACGGTTTAGACATTTTTCCGTCCGTTTTCTACTTTTCTACTTTTAATTTGAAATATTCCGAATTGAAAATTCGGTTTAAACCGAATTTGGCCAACTGCACAGGTCATACAGCCCAATTACAGGTTGTTCACCACGCAGCTGTGTTCTTTCTACTGGTGGCCAGCTGCCCTCTCTTATAGACGGCACTCAGCCTCGTCTCTCTTCACCTCATGAGATGGTGCTAAATGTCAGGAAACCAGCAGCATCTACACGAAAGCCCACCTAGGCCATAGCCCATCAAGCTCATCGGTTTAACCCCCACCTGCAAAGTCAATCATTTGATAGTTTTTGCATCAGCCGAATAAATCTTTGTTACTCAAAAGAAAAATCTGAATAAATCTTTAAAATAAAATACTACATCTATTCTAAAAAGATTAATAAAATTATTCTGACTCAGTTCGAGTTCATGTTTCTATAATATGCACTTGTTAATTATTATATGCACTTGAACTTGATCATGTATGCACTTAGTCATGCACTTGGTCTATGGGTCGGTATTCCGTATTGAGTTTTCGTATACCGACCGTGTTCGATATAATTCCGCTCGAATTGTTTCGTTTTTGAAATTCTCGATATTCCGTAAGTTCGTGTTCGTTTTCGTGTTCGGTTTGTCCGCTTTCGTTTTCGTTTTCGTATTCAAATGTAAAAGTAGAAAACGGTTGAGGAGTTCTCCGTTCGATTCCGTCCGTTTTCATCGAGCATGTATAATAGCTCAACTAATATATATAGCTTTTCGTAGCTTAGCAAACACCCCTGAAGAAACTTGTCGTGGTAAATCAGGCGGTGATGTGGCGCCAACAAAAAAGAACTTGCATTGCAACACCAGTCAGGACCAAAGATTTTCGTTTCCTCCCGCCTCTCTTCTTGACCTCACATTAGATAAAAAATGTCAATCACATGCCTAAGCTTTTTTTCTTTTGAAACTCAAGAATGCTTTAATATATATTACGAGTGAGTGAGAGAGACGGATTTTGTTTTTTAATAATTCAATCATGTACGAACCCAACGACCACGATGCGGAGTATATATCTTTTATGACATGATGAAAATGTACTCCCAGATAAATTCTCCTCTGTACGACTCAAATACAATTACTCACAAGTAGATGTTGATTTTGTCCAAGTGTTGAATCTATAAACTATATAAAGCTAAACCCCACTGGCCATTTCTCTAAACATGCAAGTTGTCCACCTACAGCCTGTTCGTTTGGCTGTGGCTTATCGTAAACGATCGTAAATTTCCAGTCAGAACATTATTTTTCTCTCACACAAATCAGCCAGCAGTACCTCTTCACGAACCAGCAACGATACGAACCAGCCAACCAAACAGGCTGCTAATTAGTCCACTATTAGATGCATTTATAACCAACTAGCATTTACAATTATGATCTACATGTCAGTAAGATACGTCATCCACTAACATGCATGTACTTGTCCACATCAACATGCCACGTCATCCACTAACATTAACTTATAATTATTAATCCATTTGTATAAGTAATTTTAATCTAAATTATCAATAATTTTCACGGCAACACACGCACCTGGTTGATTATATGCATGGGTTAGCATTAATCTAGTGGAAACCTTCCACCTCCATACTCTACTAGCAGTTAGCAGTTGCCGAGATTCGATTTGATGTCATTGCCTTTAAAAAAACTAATTAAGCACCATAAAATCAAATTTCAAATTTTCTTTTAACTGAAATTTGGGTTCAACTACATTCTCTAATTTTAAAAACGACTATTTCTCTAAACATGCCGGCCGTCCACCTAATCAGTCCACTCTCGGATGCATTTATGATAGCATTTGCAATTAGGATCTACATGTCAGCACGACACGTCATTCACTAACATGTACTCACTCCATTTCAAATTGTAAGACGTTTGACTTTTTAACCCCAAGTTTGACCACTCGTCTTATTTTAAAAATTTATACAAACATAGTCAAATTTAACTCATTCTTGAAGAACTTTTAATAATAAACTAAGCCACGACAAAATAAGTGATATTTTGCATAAATTTTAGAATAAGACGAGTGGTCAAACTTGATGTCAAAAAGTCAAACGTCTTATAATTTGTGATCGATTGAGTATATAGTTATTCACATCCGCGTGGCACGTCGTTTACTAACATTAACTTATAATTGTTAATCCTTTTGTATAAATAATTTTATTCCAAATCATCTGCGATTTCTGTGGCAACGCGAGGTATTCACCTAGGATATAATTTCTTACCTTCCATTCCACGCTTTTAGGGTGAACGGACCCGGTTGATAGTTGATACTACACTTGGATCTGACCCGGTTCAAATTGGGACAGCAATGGACAAACATCCTGATCTGACGATGGCCCACTTGCTAGGTCCACGGGCCACGGAGGTCACAAGCCCACCTGTCTTTTTTGTTTTTAGCCCTTTTTCAAAATATTCTCTCAAATATGACCCTGGCGGAATGCTTTCAAAAAATAGATCCTCATCTTGGCGCCATCGGTATTGGCGCCAAGGTCACACGGCATGACGCGAGAGAAGTTGGCGCCAAGACCCTTCCGCGTGGAGTTGACGTGGCAGGGGTCTTGGCGCCATAGATCTTAGCGCCAAGCATGGCACCATGGGCCCGACTTATTTTCCTCCTTCCTCACCCTTCCTCACTTCGCCCGAGCGCTGCCGCTGTCGCGCCTCCTCCTCGGCTTGCCACGCCGACAACCCGCCCACCCACCCGTGCCCATGCAGCGCCGCACCCGCGTCGCCGCTCGGCCGCCCCAGCCATCGTCCCCTCCTCGGCTAGCCTGCCTCGATCGTGTGTCCGTCCTGGCGTGGTCACCCATCAAGGCACGACTCCCCCACCCCGTCTTCCCTGCCCCGAGCAGCCGGCCAAGCGTGGCCGACGCGCCCAGCCCCGGCCGATGCGCCCCGCCTATCCCAAGCACCCGTACACCTCCGCGTCGTCCCCGTCGTCCCCGGCCGACTGTCGTTTGACAGGTAATTTTTCTATGTATACGATGTAATTAGTTGTTGATCCAGAGATTAGTTATAACCTAGTTACCCAATTTACTTAGTTATTTAGCTATATATTTAGTTAGTTATGAGAACTTAATTAGTTTAATTAGTTAGTGTATTAGTGATTTAGATATGTAGAAGTTAGTTAGTAAAATAGTTATATAGTTAGTTACATAGTTAGATAGTTACTTGACATAGTTATTTAGTAGTACTTAGCAGTTAGCAGTAGTTATTAGTTAGGAGTACTTGGTAGTTAGTAGACATAGTAGTTACTTTTTACGTATTAGAGACCTTGTACTTAGTATGTTTCATTTATATTGGACTAAAGGAAATGTGCTTCGTTATGTTTATGAACTAGATGGACAACCTCGTGAGCATATATCATGGAGGCACTATGGAACAAGATCGCTATGGATATGTTGAGTTTATTGACATGCAAAGCGTGCCTGTGTTATTCAATGAGAAACCATCATTTAGTGAGTTGGTTGCAAGGGCTCGGGAGGAGCTACATTGCCATGGAGATGATGACATCGTAGTTGAGGGTGTACTTCACCTAGGTTCCCCACCCAACATGCTAAGAAAGATGATCCCAATTGGGTGTGTAGATCAATGGGAGAACTATGTCAGATCGGCTATGAAGAGCTAGTTCCAAAGTTTGGCCGTGGTTGTGCATCGGGTGTTAGTTGATCCCATCCCTGATGGGTTTTCCCCGCCAATGGGTGAGCAGGCATACTTGGACCCTTCCATCCCGGAACCTAATATGGACGCGGAGGTTCCACCTATGGTTCCTGATGTCCAATCTACCCCCATTGATGTGGCAGATCCTCCTTAGGAGATCCCCTTGATACAGAATCATCAGAGTAAGTGTCAATTATGCAACGTTATTTGTAGCTTACCCCCTTCTTTTCATCCATTTATCTCATTCTTTCCTCCTATTTGTGCTTATGTTGCAGGAGACATTCCCGACAATGTGGGTGCTCCTCCTGTTGATGCTCAAGTGCAATGTAGAGATAGATTCCGTGTCTCCAATAGTGTTGAAATTATGAATGATTCAGAGCCATATGAGATCACTAGGGCTGTTGATTCTAATGATGATCGTCCTATTGGAGAACTCGCGGAGAGTGACGTTGAGATGTTGAGGCGTATCTTCTCCGGCTGTCGTGATCCTAGTGTTCATGAGTTCAGTGATCTTACTCATTCGGATTAGGCATTTGTAGAAGGACGTGATGATGAGTTGTAGGAAGCTCTAGAGGCTGGTCCTAGCATGGAGATTGAGAAGGGGAGAGTTTTCAATGACCTCCCTACATTAAAGAGGTGGTTGTAGGCATTTGCAGTGATACGCAAGAGACCTTACAAGGTCCTGCATTCCTATGCGGAGCGGCGTTACATGGTTGTGTGTGACAAGGAACGCTGTCCATGGAGGGTTTGTGCAAGAAAGCAAAAGGTCACCAGAAAGTGGAAGATCACAAGAGTTGTCGGTTGGATCATAAGAAGAACATGAAGATTTTTTATTAGGACCAACACCACCACAACTACATTGAAGAGTGGGAGCTCTTCGACAGCAACATGGATGACAACGATGAGCCACACACGAACAATGAGTATAGGCAGTACCAAGCTTGGTACCATGGAGCGACACGTCCGAGGCTTAGGCTATAGTGGTCACAAGCTGACTACACCGACATCGAGTCGTCCAAGGACGAAGACACGGCGTACGACCACTCTACTCGTGTAGGAAGGCAAGTGGAGACAAGACTAATCTTAGACAGAGTGGTATGTCATTTGCCTTAGTTTTCTATACTGAGTTGCCTACCAACACATTCTGACTTTGAACTTGGTTGTAGGGCAACACCCTTAGAGTGTCGTTCGAAGAAATTGAGCACTTTCATCCAAGAGTCAGGGACGACGACACGCATAGCTTCCTAGACATAAGATTCCTCCATTCTTTCAAGTATAGTACTAATACATTGAATTCTTTCAGTTAACATGATTTTGTGCTATAGAGACTGACACGTTAGCTACGCCGTGCGGCTGCTCATTGTAGTTGCAGGACAACCATGACGCAGGACGTACACGTGCCTTTTGCAGCCAAAGGAGGCATAGGTTCTTTTAGCCAAGCACCTATAGGGTCTAGAGGCAGTGCCTACAAGGATGAGGACAATGACTATGAGGAGGTAGACCAGAGGCATGAGGAGCTTGGACCGTCTCAGCTACAGGATGTTCCCTCAACTCAGCCTATGCAGCAGCTAGGGACCAAGCGACGCCGACCACCCGACCCTTTCACTCCAGGCACCGATGCTCTTGGCCATAAGGGTAAAGGTAAGACTAGGAGGCAGTGAGGGCTGTGGTAGAGGCTATGGTAGCTGTTATTATGGACTACTGTGGACTTTGTGGACTTTCATTATGCACTATTATGGACTGTATGGACTATTATTATGGATTGTTTTGTGGCAGAACTGCCCGAAATAGCACACCTTCGGAGGCGCTCGTCTTCCACCGGACACTAAGCACCCCGAGAGCGAGCTACATCGAGTGGGTTCCATCGAGCACACCCCAAGGGAGAACTCGAATAATCCACATTTTTCTCCAGGATCCAATAATGAGAATGAGTTTACAATACTTAGTCTATTTCATACAACTAGAGTTCTTAGAAATACATTATTATAGTATCAAGTTCAGAGTGCAAAAATTAAACAACGGAATTAAAGTAAACATCTATCGATAATATATAAGGATCCATCTGTGCCCACCAGAAGAATCCTCCACACAATAGCTACTCCTCAAGCTGCACCTATAATAGGGGTAAATAAACCCTAATTACATAATGTACTCGCAAGACTTACCCGACTAGTGGGAATAATTTCCCGACTCCAAAGGATATGATAAGCTTTATGGCTTGCTGGGTTTTCTTTTGCTGAAAGGACTACTAGAAGTGAGCCCTTATGTATGTTTATTATTAGTAGTCATAATTAATTCATTATCTAGCCATTCTAGATAAGCACTTTTTCTACTTTCAAGCAAGAGTTGAGCAAACAATATCATCTTTCATCTTCCAGTTTTTACTACGGTGCTAGACTATCGACAAGTTGTACCGACATGGTAGCGATTCGCAAATCAATGTGCCCAGCTGGGTACCTCGAAAACACATGCCTCATCTACACCCTAGGAATCAAAAACACATCCTAGGCAGACAAGACCAACCCATTCCACTCCTGTCAAGGGATCTATGTCCCCATCCAAACTAGGACTCTAAGCCCCCGCCCCTGAGTCTCGGACACAGTGCGATGCAAGGACCTCCACCCCAAAAACCACCCTGACAGTCAGTCTGGAAAGAGCCAAAACCTATGACAAGAGAGTAACAAGTTTTCCCTGCGCCCATATACAAGTATGTGCTCGGGATAATAAGTCTGTGACTTGCTTAGAACCCAATGCAACAGCTAGTCCTTAACCGACATAGACAGGGAAATAGTGTAACTAAGCTATGCCCTATTAGACGTAGGACACAACCCCTTACACCCACGGTAGCCATACCCTATCCCTACCCGGTCTCCATTTTTTCTTTCACCATTTTTATCATGAGTGATAATAATAATCACCTATTGTGAGTAACGACAGGTTACTCACGCTACTAAAATCCTAAGCATAGCAGCTACTTGACCTATGCTAGTAGGACTCATAGGTAGGTATATTTATGCATGTAGTTTACATAAAATGCATGTATGTAAATGCACATCACATATATATATATATATATATCTAGTGATCATTCAAAATAAGGGTTATGCACCGAGGCTTGACTTGGGCAGGCGTGGTGTCAGCAAAGTTAGCAACTAATGGCTCCGGGGCTTCCTCCTATACGAGAATCTCCTCCTCGTACTCCTCGATGACCTCCTCGTACTCCTGCTCACCCGCAGGCATGAACTCTACCAACTTGTTATCTACTTGCATAAAATGATGATGCAACCCTTAGTAATACTACAACAACAACTCTTAAAATAAGAATACATCTATCAAGCTAGTTCTACCGACTAAGACGCTGAGTTACTTATTATTAACACTAAATAGATATAAAATATTGCATGTATTATCTTAGCAACTAAAGGTATCCCTATTCTTAACATCGATTTACTACATATATGATAAAACAAGGAGTACTAGCTACCCTATTTATCGGCCACTTATAAGGCTACAAAAATTATAGTGAGCACATAATAATACAATGAACCTACTGTAAAAATTTCATGGCCAAAGCTATTACCAATTTGCCACAAAAATTCCTATAAACATTAAGTTAAATAATACTAAGCTTTCCTAAATGAATTAATGAGTCAATAATTATCATCGATAACTGTAAACCAACTACACCAACAGATAGATCACATTTTTAGAAACTTAACATAATTTATTTCACAATTTTTGGATACTTATGTGAATTGATATTAATTTCCAAAGTTCAACTTAGAATGTAAATTATAAAGCTAATTCTATCCTTTATAAAATGGAAAATAGATTCTGACATGCGTGGCCCATGAGCGAGCGGCGCGGCCCACTCTCACGTAGCGCGCGCACGCGTGACCCACCTATGCGGCCCATGCGGCTGACCGACGTGGGTTAGTCGGACTAGGTCGGCCCACGCTACCGACTGACGTGGCCCAGCCGCGTGACGATGGCCCATGACGGGAAAGCCCACGTGATCTAGCAAAACCCATCTTGACCACGACCAGTCCTCGGCCAACCCTGTGCGTGCCCCTCCTACATAAGCACACATCCCAACCCTATCTTTGAGGCATCACAATATACATCAAAAGGTCTATCAATATCTGGTTGGGCCAGGATAGGAGCAGTGGTAAGAAATTTCTTTAAAGTTTGGAATGCTTCTTCACAAGCCGAGCTTCATACAAACTTGACATCTTTCTAGAGCAGCTTGGTCATCGGTTGAGCTATCTTGGAGAAGTCAGGAATGAAGCACAGATAGTATCCAGCAAGACCAAGGAACTAACGAATCTAGTGCACTGACTTGGGAGATTTCCAATTTAACACATCTTACACCTTGCTTGGTCTACCGAGATACCTTTAGGTGTCAGAACATGTCCAAAAAACTGCACTCGATCTAACCAAAACTCACACTTGCTGAACTTAGCATACAGCTTGTATTCTCTCAATTGAGTCAGTACTATCCGAAGGTGTTGGGCATGCTCTTCCTTGTTCTTAGAATATATCAAGATATCATCAATGAACACCACTACAAACTTGTCCAACTCCAACATAAAGACTGAGTTCATGAGATACATGAAGAATGTAGGAGCATTGGTAAGACCAAAAGACATGACTAGGTATTCATACAACCCATACCTAGTAGAAAAAGTTGTCTTTGGTATATCTTGGGGTCTAATCTTAATTTGACGATAGCCTAAACGGAGATAAATCTTGAAGAACACCTTTGCACCAGCCAACTGATCGAACAAAGTATCAATACGAGGTAAGGGATACTTGTTCTTAATGGTTATCGTATTGAGAGGGCGGTAATCCACACACATCCAAAGAGTGACATCCTTCTTTTTCACAAAAATGACTGGAGAACCCCATGGTGAAGAGCTAGGACGGATAAATCTCTTTCCCAATAACTCCTCTATCTGCTTCTTCATTTCAGCCAATTGCTTTGGGGCCATGCGGTATGGGCATCGAGAGATAGGAGCAGTACCAGGCTCTAACTCAATGGAGAACTCCACATCTCTATCCACTGGCAAGCCAGGTAGATCTTCAGAAAAGACGTCCAGGAACTCACAGACCACAGGAATAGAGGCGAGATCAGGAGAAGCTTCAACATGAGCAGCAACAGGTAAGGCAAGATTAGAGGGCATAAGAAGAGACATTCTATCCTCAGAAGAAGGAAGCCGTAACTCAACAACTCTCTGCTTTAGATCCAGGACTACCCCATATACCCGCAACTAGTTCATTCTCAGAATTGCATCAATGCCTTGCCCAGGCAGCACCATGAACTGGAGACGGTAAGTGTGAGTGGCTAGCACTAACCCAAATGTGCTTGTCCAGGTATTAACGCACAATTGCGCACCTAGAGTACTGATTCTAGAGGCAAAAGGTATAGCCATAACAGGTATATTGTGCCTGTGTGCAAACCCCATGCTTATGAATGAATGTGATACACCAGAATCAAGCAACACATAAGCTAGATGGGAATCAATGGTAAACATACCAGCCATCACTGGTTCATTCTGTAAGATTTCCTCAGCCTCAGTGAAGTTAAGTTGCCTAGAGCGGCTCATGGGCACCTTCTTCTTGATAATTGTCCGCTTGATTAGACAGAAGTTAGCTGAGGGCTGAGCAGACTATGTAGGCTGGTTCTACGGACACTCCTGGGCATAGTGGCCTTCCTTGCCACACTTGAAACAAGCGCCAGGCTTGTTCCCCTATCCTTGATGAGGTAGAACCTGCTGTCCCTAGGGCTGCTGCTGTTGCTGCACCTGCTAAGTAGATGCACGATACTAAGTGGAAGGTGCCTAAAAGGTCTGCTAAGGCTGTCGAAATGACTGCCCACCCAAAGATGGATAGGGCACTCACCTGATAACCTGTACCTTCTATGCCTGGGGTGACTAGAAGACCTAGTAGCCACCGCTTGCAGTTCCATTCTGCCTGAGAATCATGCTACAACCCCTCCATGGCAATAGCAGCATTTATCATCGCCCCAAAGATCTGATAGTTTCCTGTATATAGCTCCTTCTGTAGACTGCAAGAGAGGCCGCTATAGAAATGGTCCCTCTTCTTCTCATCCATATCAATGTGAGTCCCATCAAACTATGACAAGTGAGTGAACTTGTTGACATAGCCCATCACAGACATGCTCCCTTGCCTTAGGTCTAGAAACTCTCAACTTCCTATTTAGAACTCCAGCAGGAATGTAATACTCTCTAAAGGTCACAATAAACTCTCGCCAGGTCACTCGGTGATCCACTGGCTGCATGACATTAAATGTATCCCACTGTGCACTAGCAGATCCTAATAGCCGTTGCACTGCAAAGCACACTTTCTGCTCCTCAGTTATGGTGGGTAGTAGAAACTTTTGCTCCAAAATACGAAGCCAATGCTTTGCATCTAGAGGCTGAGCAATCGGAGTGAACTTGGGTGGGTGCGTCTTCAAGAAATCCTGGTATGAACAGGGTCCCTCAGGACCATGGGCACCACCCCCATTCCCTCCATTGCCTCCGTGGCCTCCACGGGTGAAGCCACCGATAGCCTGTGCTAACAGCTCCAAGGCATGGGCTGACTCACGATGAGTAGTCAACATCTCCGCCATCATCTCCGCATGAGTCATCGGAGGCGGCTGTGGTAGAGGAGGAGCCAGAAGTGGGGCCTCGTGGCTCTCCCCATTGCTGTTCCCATTGCCCTGGCCACTTTCACCTTGGCCCTCGCTAAGACTAGGGCCCGCTCCGGCACTGGTGCTCCCACGACCAGACCTCAGGTTCATCTGTAAACCAATACGAACCAACCATCAAGATCCACCCTCTAATTAGGAACCAGAGACTTAGAGAAACGATAAGGCTTTTATTTAAGCATTCTTTTAGGTTATCCTATCAATTTACTAATCCAAATTATACATGTAGGGGTAGTTTAGTTTAAGCAAGATTATCTTTTCATAATGTAGCACCCAGTTTTAAAGACAAAACCAGATACACACTATATGTGAGCCTAGAAAGTCAAATCTCACATATAGCTACAAAATAAGGGTAATATCAGATGACAATACTTATTACATAACGTATCATCATAAGAAACATAACCTTAGAGTATAGACAATGGAAAGATAACTTCGAGCTTCAGGCGAAGACTCCAAATCCACAGGGACGACGGACTGGTTGACCACAAGCCTAACTCCTCCAGACTAGCAATCTGGTACCCATCCAGGATTTTATCCAAAGTATAGAAATGTAAAGATAGCATAAGTACATCTCGTACTCAGCAACATAACATGGGGTTCATGAGGCTCAAAAGGCTGACACTGGTTTACTACGATTAGCTTTAATAGGTCATCTTTTTAAGCAATTGAGTGGCAAAGAATTTATCATTCCCATAAACACATGATCAGGTAAGCATGAATAATAAATAGCATAAATAACTAATTATTAGTATACAGTTGCATTTATATCAGAACAATACACCAATCATAGAAAAATAAGTAAAACAGATTGAAATATGATCCTACGCATTGCTACGAACACAGTTGCGAGAAGCACTCTAATCGGAGCTACGATTGAAACGATACAACTATCAAGAGATTTGCTTTATACGTGGAAAAAAACTATACGCTTTATTTATTTTAACTATATAAATTCATATATATAAGATATTTTACAAATAATATAGATTAAATTAAGTCAATTTTAGGTTTAAATTATAAAACTAAAGTAAAATAAATCATATTTTATTTATAAAATCCAGTAGCATAATCATTAATCAAGTTATGATTTAAACCATGTTATTTCAGAAATAACAATATAGTAAACACTATTACTAATGCGTAGATCTCATTGCTACGAATCTAACGCAACTTGAACGGACTATTTTAGAGTTAAAATGAATAAGTTATAATTTAAACAAGTTTTTCTATAGTTAAATAATAGATTAAATCTACCCATGAATTTAAAATATTAAAAACATGCCTAACAGTAGTGTAAACATGTAGAAAACGTAAATATGGTCCTAACGCAATTCGAACGGGTCAAATCAAATTTAACATAAAAGTTATGCATGAAATAAGGTGCAATGGCATTTCTATAAATAAATTGAAGTTATTTTTGAATTAAAACAATAAAAATATGAATTTACACATTTATTGGATTGCGTGTACTATTTTTAGAAAACACAGGGACCTAAACGAATAAAAATAGGACTAATTTGTATTTATTTTGAGTTAATCTAGACTGCGGGTTAATTACTTGAAAATCTAGGGACTAAACTACAAAACGCGCGTGGCTTGGCTGCATGTTGACTGTGTCGGCGGACTGGACCGACACATGGCGCGTGGGGACTGGTGCGGTGCACCACGCGTGCGCGATGGACCAATGACGTGGGTGCTGACGTGGCATCGTGGGCCGAGTCCACGACTTATGGTGGACCGGTTATGATCCAACCGGTATCATCTAATCCTGACCGTCCAGAGGGATCTAATAGTGCAAGCATGACGGGTCGACCTCCGGCAGCACAGCGGCTTCGGCAAGCTCTCCATTTCCGACGATGAGGTAGCATGGCGGTGGACGCCTGGTATGGCGACTCCGTCCACCCCAGACCAAGCCAAATGCATCTACATGAAGCGCGGAACCTCACGAACTCACTAGGGTACCTAACGGGGATGGGGATCACATCGAGGTGGCATTCCCCATGGTGGCGCCATGGCCTGTGGCTCAGCAACTTTCCTATATGGTGCTCTAATGCGTCAGCTACCGAGATGGAGGCACGGGGAGAACAAGGAGCTCACCGCGAGGTTAGCAGCGATGGTCACGACATTCGGGAAGCTTCGACTGGCGGGTCGAAGATGTGGTAGAACCTCCTAAATTATATGGTCCACATGCACCTGTCACTATCCAATGACCTCTAATGACTATGCATATGTTCCAGGTAACTTAAGAAGACTGTTGAGTGTTCTCGGAGAACCCCGAATCATCCATGATTTTCTGAGCAGGATCCCATTACAGAGTCATTGCAGTATTACAACATTTATTCAAATATACATCAGAGTGAAATAGCGGAAGTCTTACAATAACTTAATTTACAAACCAATTGTTTCATACCTTACAAACTAAGTACGATTATTATTACAAACCATAGTAGTGGAGTGGCATTAATAACATAAACATAACACACAAAGAAAGTACCCTGCCCAAGGGTCACATATTTACTTATCATCATCGATTTGAACAACAGTCATGCAGCACGGTCCAAGACAGACCTGCTCATGAGGCTCACCTGCAACAAGGGTTTAACGAACCCTGAGTACAAAAGTACTCAACAAGACTTAACCGAAATAAAAACTGATAAGACTCAGGAATGCAGGCTTAGGGATTCAAGGTAAGACTTTAGCAATAAACAAGGTTCTTTTGCGTAAAAGCTGTTTAAAAAGATTCTTTCTTTCCACATGTAACCCTTATCAAGATCACATATGAACCTACCATGATCCGTAATGAGATTATGAACTTCATATCAGACTCTTTCTCAAATCCAACTCAAGTTTTATTTATTAACTACGATGATGAACAGTGAGTTGAGTCTTCATAACCGAGGAGCAACGACGATTTAAACCGATTAAAACCCAGTCAGGGATTCCCAACCACATGACATATGCAGGTCCCTGACCTACATATACCAACCCACCCTCAGATCCTCTAAAATAAGAATGGGTCTACGTCACCCGAGAATACAGTACTCTACCAATCCAGCCCATTGCCACGTGGGTACATGCTACTCTCACCATCTCTCCACTCCTAGTGCATGAGTAGCCATTCTCGTAATAGAATAGCCAAGTTAAGGCTTACCAGAGTATGTGATCAGTACTACAAAGTCTCACCTCATGCAATTCAACAATGGACGATTCTTAATCGACACAGGCGGAAAAAATCCGCTCACAAGACCTCCATGTCTTGTGGCTCTCATACACCGAGTCCGCCCGGTCTAAATTTATTACTCCACATGCTCATATCTCATGATAACATAAATAACCAATTGTATCCAAGAAACCATTTATATCTCACAAGTGACCGGTAATCACCTGACTTTTATCGTTCTAAGCATGGCTAAGCATAATTAGACATTCTCGGATTGAAATAGGTAACAAGGTTGATATGAAAAACAAGGTTGGTAATGCACCAAGTAGGTTTCCACTCAACTCCTAATCACTTAATGCAGTATTGAAAAGCAAAAGCGATATAAATTTGTAAAACACAATGTAGGTTTAAATGCATCTGGGGCTTGCCTTGATTGATGGAAATGTCAGGTTCCGGAGATGTTCCACAGATATCAAACCCGATCTCAATAGGTGGATTAACTTCCTCAACAACTTTGTTAACTGCCACGTTCTCACTTTCATTCACTACACGTAGTAACAATGCCATGTTTAATATGATGCGCGATATAAAACATGATGCTTGACGATGGATGCAAAAGTTAATAACTAGAATACAACTTTCCTTCGTGCTACAGTTGTAAACCAACAACTAACTAAACATTTTCATAAACTCAAACACT
Source organism: Miscanthus floridulus (assembly GCF_019320115.1). Classification (NCBI taxonomy): domain Eukaryota; kingdom Viridiplantae; phylum Streptophyta; class Magnoliopsida; order Poales; family Poaceae; genus Miscanthus; species Miscanthus floridulus. The sequence continues at coordinate 22,062,405 of NC_089593.1, read as the reverse complement.
TACTATACGTACCAAGAATTATTTTATACTAATGACCCAAGGTCATCAGTCAATCCAAAATTCAAACAAAACCTAAGTCATTATGGTTTACTATTTGCTTTTATGAATTAATTATTTAATTCAAAATTATGAAATAAATCAACTTCTCCCAAATGAGCTCAAAAGTTTTGTGAAGACTCATCATATGATAACTAAGTGGCAAAACAATTTTCATAATTTTTTGTATAATTATTTAAGCCTAGAAAAATCATGGAAACCCATTTATTAATTAATTTGAGCAATTTTTATCACATTCAAAATATACTGAAAAATAACATTTAATATTTTTTCTAAATAGTTTACATCTCATAGAGGTCACACAAAAATTTTCATAATTTTTGGAGCTCTATTTTATTCTACACAAAAATAACAAAATATAGCACTATTTAAACAATTCTGCAAAAAAGAAAAATTCATTTTTGAATACACAGTCACTGACAGAGTGACCCCACATGTCGGCACAGTGTTTCTGTGCTGACCACGGCGGCGAGGCTTGCTGACCGGTGATTTATCGCCGACGACGAGCTCTCCGGCGACGACGAAGGCACCATTGTGATCCCTACGACAAGGCGCACCTAGTGGTGGCACTAATTGCACCAATTACTACACAACCCGAGCTCGACGCCGGCCATGGCGAACATGGTGGTGCGGCTATGCTACGCTGGTGAAGGAAAGCTATTAATGGTCAAACAAAAGGCTCGGGAAGACAAAGTGGCTCACCCCAAACTTGCTTAAGCTAATGGCTGAACCGGAGGAGCAACGGAGAAGCGGGTCGGCGATCAGAGCAAACACAGCGGAGCAAGCTGCGTCGACGACGGTGTTCCGGTGGCTGCGGTGGACGAAAGGATCAATCAACAAGGCACAAAGCATCATAGCAACATGGCAAAGCTAGAACTACGCTGAGCAAGAGCAAAGACGCACCGTAGAGTGCTGGCCACGGTGTCGCGCACTCGACGGCGATGGAGAAAGGCAACGCGCAGCGTTTCTCGGTGGAGTCAGGCTTCAAGGACTAGTTGGCTGGGTGCGTAAGGAGCAGGCAGAGCTGTGATAGGCTTTGCTGTGATTGGAGAGGCGCTACAGCAATGGCACGAGCTCGATGGAGCAACGGCGGCTCAACGGGAAAAGCAGAGGAAGAAAACGCAGAAGAATGGCAACGACGTAGGCCTTATAGCGCGGCCCAGAAGCAAGAAGAAGCCACACAGTAGCCTTGCTCTACTAGTGCAAAGCTAGAGATGGCCACAGGCATGCCTGGAAGACGTCGGAATCTCACCGACGGTGAGGTGTCGCCTGCGGGTACTGTTCCAGGTAATTATCGAATTGCCACTCGATTTAAAACACAAATTACTCCCAAATTTGTATGGCAACTCAAAAATCTCCAAAAATAAAAGTTGTTCCAAATTCAAAGTTCTACTACTTTGCTTTAATAACCATACCCAAATTATGTCTACATTTTGAAATGCAAGTTTAAAATCAAAAGGGGACACTTTGAGAACATATCGCCTTTTTAAATTACTTCAAATTTTATATAACAACTTTGAAAACTCCAAAAACAAACTTTGTACAACTTGACAAGCTCTATACTTTTGCTTTTAAGCTCAACCCTAAAATGTGTTTAGATTTTGAAGTAGGTTTCCAAGGTAGAATTTAAATGCTGGAAATTAGGGTTTTCAGAATTCCAATTCAAAACAAGGGTTTTGAAATTGATTCATCCACACAAGTCAACACATATAACATAAAAGTAAACTTGTTTTAGTGAATGCCTATTAAAGTTTTTGCTAACACCAAAATGATGTGCAATGCATATGATGACACGACATGTTTTAGGGTTTAAAACGCCAGAGGTGTTACAATCTTTCCCCCTAAAAGAAATCTCGTCCCGAGATTTAAAGTCCGAGGATAAGTAATGGAAAAGGAAATGTGTCAAGCAAAAACATTCAAAACCTATCCATAAAACAGCTAAGGTCCCTTTACAAACTTGATTTGCAACGACAGAGCACAACTAACATTAGTCTATATTGACGCAAGAAACTCCGGAAACTGTTCTAGTAAGAAATCTTCGGATTCCCAAGTAGCTTCTTCCTCGAAATGTTGATTCCATTGTATCTTGTAGAACTTGATTGTTCTCCTTCATGTGACATGGTCTTTCTGATCTAGAACTCGGATAGAATATTCAGAATAGGTCAAATCAGGTTCAAGTTCAACTTCTTCAACCTCAACATTCTGATCAGGCACTCGAAGACATTTCTTAAATTGGGAAACATGGAACACATCGTGTACAGCTGAGAGATGTTATGGTAACTTCAAGCGATATGCCACCTTTCCATACCTCTCCAAAATTTGAAATGGTCCAATATAACGAGGTGCCAACTTGCCTTTAACACCGAAATGGGTAACTCCCTTCATTGGTGATACCTTCAGATATACAAAATCTCCCTTGTTAAACACCAATGGTCTACGCCGTTTATCTGCATAACTCTTTTGTCAGGACTAAGCTATCTTCAAATTACTTTGTATCTGCATAACCTTCTCTTTTGTTTCTTTCACAAGGTCAACTCTAAAGAACCATCTCTCTCTGAGTTCAGGCCAATTTAGTGATGTTATGCATCTACGACCATAGAGTGCTTCAAACGGAGCCATCTTAATGCTCTCTTGATAACTATTGTTGTATGAGAACTCAGCCAAAGGCAAACATTCATCCCACTTATTGGAATAGTTAAGGACACAACACCTTAACAAATCTTCATGTACTTGATTTACTCTTTCAGTCTAACCATCAGTCTATGGATGATAAGCTATACTATACAGAAGTTTAGTACCTAACGACGCATGCAATTATTTCGAAAAGTTGGAGACAAACTGTGTACCTCTATCCGACACAATGGTCTTTGGTATACCATGTAAGCTCACGATTCTCGCTAAATACATCCTGACATATTGGATAGTGGGATATATACTCTTGACTGGAAGAAAATGTGCTAACTTAGTTAGTAGATCTACAATAACCCATATTGAGTCAAAGCCTTTAGATGTCTTGGGTAGACCGACAATAAAGTTTATACTAATATCCTCCCACTTCCAAGCTGGAATAGGCAATGGCTGTAACTCTCCAGCGGACCTCAAATGTATAGCTTTCACTCTTTGACAAGTATCACCAGAATCTCTATTTCAAGTCATGGTACATCTTATTACTTCCCGGATAAATAGATAACCTGGTTGTATGTGCCTTTTCAAGAATTGACTGTCGCAACTCAGGAACTTTTGGTACCACTAAACGATTCTTGAACCATAGCACACCTACATCATCTATTCTGAAGCATGCTGCTTTTCCCTTTTTGACTCTTTCTTTGATATGGGCTATACCCTTGTTTTCTTTCTGAGCGGCAATAATTTGGCCTCGAATAGTTGATTCAATAGTTATATTGGTCAAACTTCCTTGTTGAATTATCTCCACATTCAACTTCTCCATCTCTTGACATAAAGTCAGATCCATTGTTTTTACTGTCAGGCAATTGCAATGACTCTTACGACTAAGTGCATCTGTAACCACATTTGCCTTACCCGAATGGTAATGTACCTCCAAGTCATAATCTTTAATCAATTCTAACCATCTTCTTTGCCACATGTTCAATTCTGATTGAGTAAAGATATGCTTTAAACTCTTATGATTTGTATAAATATGGCAAGTATTACCAAGCAGGTAATGCCGCCTAATCTTTAAAGCATGGACAATTGCTGCTAACTCCAGATCATGAGTTGGATAATGTTCTTCATGTTGCTTAAGTTGTCTAGAAGCATAGGCAATGACTCGGCCTTCTTGCATCAATACACACCCAATATCAATACCCGAAGCATCACAATAAACGTCAAATGGCTTCTCGATATCTGGTTGTGCTAACGGTGGTTAATAATCTCTTTAAAGTCTGGAAAGCTTCTTCACATTCAGATGACCAGACAAACTTGGCTTGGTTCTTCAACAATCTCATGATGGACTCGGATATTCTAGAGAAATCTAGAATAAAACGACGGTAATAACCCGCCATTCCCAGAAAACTCCGAACCTGATGAACAGTGGTTGGTGGTTTCCAATCTAGTATATCCTTAACTTTGCTTGGATCTACTGCAACTCCTTTAGCTGACAAGACATGTCCTAAAAACTATACTTCCTTTAGCCAAAAGTCACACTTACTGAACTTGGCATATAACTGATGTTCTCTTAGGCGGGTCAGAACAATTCTGAGATGTTCCGCATGTTCTTTCTTGTTCTTAGAATATACTAAGATGTCATCAATAAACACCACTACAAACTTGTCTAGCTCAGGCATGAATACTAAATTCATCAGATACATGAAATGAGCTGGGGCATTCGTCAAACCAAAAGACATTACCAGGTATTCATATAATCCATATCTGGTGGTAAATGCCGTTTTGGGAATATCTTTAGGCTTAATTTTTATTTGATGGTAACCTGACCTCAAATCAATCTTGGAGAAAACCTTAGTGCCAGCCAATTGATCAAAAAGTAAATCTATCCGAGGTAAGGGATATTTATTTTTAATTGTCACTTCATTCAATGGACAATAGTCAACACATAGTCTCAGGGTCTTATCTTTCTTTTTCACAAAAATTATAGGACATCCCCAAGGTGATGAACTAGGTTGGATAAACCCTCTATCAATCAACTCTTGCAATAGAGTCTTCAACTCAGCTAATTCCTTGGGAGGCATCCTATAAGCTCTCCTAGAGATTGGAGCTATTCTAGGTTTTAGATCTATGTTAAACTAAACATCCCTATCAGGTGGTAGACCGGGTAAATCTTCAGGAAAAACCTCTGGAAATTCACAAACTACAGGGATATCTCTAATCTCCTTGACGGAAGTTGCACAAACTTTTTCCACTGATCTCTTTAAGATTGGAAGTTGGATAAGAAGCTAAGAATTACTATTTGGCAAACTCACCCTTATTGTCCTATTCAAAGTATCTACAATAGCTTTATGCTGATACATCTAATTCATTCCCAAGATCACATCTATATCTAGATCCTTTAGAATAATCATAGTGGTGGGAAAAATGTGCCCACCCGAGTTTATAGGTACCTGGTACACGATTTCCTTAGTACACAAACGTCCCCCGGGCGACTGTATATAGAAACTTTCCTTTGTTTCTCCAATTGGAATTTCATGCTTTATGACAAAGGTTCTATTGATGAATGTATGAGATGCACCAGAATAAAAAAGCATAACTATAGGATGATCGGCGATAGGAAACATACCCAGCATCATGGGTTCCCCTTCTGGAATCTCCCTAGCTTGAATATAGAAAACCCGCCCTGTCTTCTTTTCATTTTTGCCCTTCTAAGCATTTTGGTTGTTGTTCTTGTCCTGAGCTTGACCCTGTTGTTGATTTTTAGGAGCCTTCTAGAAATTTGGATTATACTGCTTAGGATATAGACGTTCCCTCGAGAAATGACCTGACCTCCCACAATTGAAACATGGGTAATTGTGCCCTTGGGGTGTTGGAGCATGAACACCAGGAACATTTGACTGTTGTGAGTTTGGATAAGTCATGGCAGGATGGACATTTGGTTGTTGACCGGCTTGGAACTACGGTGGGCAATAAGGAGGACGATAGTGATTCACTGGATCATAGATTATCTTCTGTCTCTTTTGATTGCCACTGAAAGACCCAGATGGCACACTTTTCTTCTTCTTTATTTCCTTATGTTGTCGATATTTCTCCTCTGAAGCAATGGCAATGTTAACCACCTCATGATACGTGACATTGGTGCAGGTAGTCATCATGGCCTAAAGTTTGGTATTAAGGCCACGCATGAACCACTTCTTCTTCTTGGCATCTGTGTTAACATGCTCAGGTGCATACAGTGAAAGGTGATTGAACTTGCCCACATACTGTGTGACTGTTTGATCACCTTGCTTTAAAGCAAGAAACTCATCAAGCTTCATGGCCATAACTCCCTCCGAAATATAATGGGCATGGAAAGTAATGTGGAACTCAGCCCAAGTTAACTGAATACCGGCTGGTTGCATAGCCACAAGGTTTACCCACCAAGCACCTACTGCACCTCTAAGCTATTGGGCAACAAAAACAGGCTTTTGAAACTCAGTGCATGGAATGAGGTCAAACTTCTGCTCCATGGTACGAAGCTAATCATCAGCTTCAAGTGGCTCATCAACCTTGGTAAATACTGGTGGTTGTGTATCCATGAAGTCAACATATGTAGCTTCTTGCCTTTGATAATTATGACCACGGTTCCCTTGCATCATATTCTGATTGCTTTGAGCTAACTCCCGAAGCAACTGAGCATTATCTACTGTCACATTGACCAGCACCGTGATAGCATCAGCCAAATTTGGTGGAACTGGTGGTGGATTAGGAATACCATCCTCATCTTGTGAAGAACCAGGAACAGTCAAACCCTGAGTACGACGCATCTATTCATGACAAACCAAACTTTACTCACAAACATTTATTGAACTATTAAAAGAGCTTGCTACAAACACATTACATAGGGCTCACTTATTTATACATAAGTCTGCACTTAAGCAAGACTACCCAACTAGACTAGAACTCGCTATATTACAACTCTACTCTTCTCCTCGATCACATCAAACCTCATGATCGGTATCCATTCCAGAAACATTTCCACCTTCATTATCACTTTCGTTGACCATCACTACTTCTTCTGGATCTTCTTCTTCTTCCTCTTCTAGTTCGTCATCATCTGCTATGATGACACCTGGGTCCATTGCATCAGCTTGAGGCTCATGATTTGGATTCAGGAGATTATTCAGCCTATGGACTTCTTCATGCAGATTGGTATAATATTCTTCTAAGTCTTCTACATAGAACTCTAACTCATGAGCTCGGGCTCTAGCTACATCTTCTCTATGCCAAGCTTCATTTCTTCCTTCCACCATACGAACTAACATACGCTCACAGTTCTTATGAGTGGTGGTGAGACACCTCAATTGATCCTTTAACTTGCCCACCTAGATGTCATCCAAGGTCCTATCTCTAGTAGCCTATGCTAATTCTACTAAAAGCCTCTGTATCTCAGCCTGGGGATCAGGCCTAAAGCTGCTACTGCTAGCACCATCACTCCTAGGGGCAAGCTGGTGACGAGGAACTCCTTTGGGTCCAATAGACTTACGGGGTGTTATCTTGGTACAAGCCATACTGTAGAAAGCAAGATTTCAAAACAGTAAGACGGTCTGACAAAAGTCTAAAGAGCAGCAAGGATGGATTACACTACTCAACCCAAACTAAGAGGGAAAGTAAGTAACAAGTGGATTAATCATGATGCATGAATCGTCCATATGAAACTTAAACATCAAAGCTCCTATGGTACATAAACAATAGTTGTTATTATAAAAGGGCATAATAAAATTACTACTCCACCACAAACAGCCTTTTTAATCAAATAAGGCATGGCGAGAATGAATTAAGATAAGTCGAAAGCAATTTGGACCAAATTAACAGGTTAAATTTATTTGTCCTAAATCATTTTGAAGTTTTGTAAAACAATACTGCAAAAACCTTTGTAATGGTCGCTCTAATACCATTCTGGGGCAGAACCTCCTAAATTATAGGGTCCACATGCACCTATCACTATCCAATGACCTCTGATGACTATGCATATGTTCCCGATAACTTAAGAAGACTGTCGGGTGTCCTCGGGGAACCCCAAATTATCCATGATTTTCCGAGCAGAATCCCATTACAGAGTCATTGCAGTATTACAACATTTATTCAAATATACATAAGAGTGAAATAGCGGAAGTCTTATAATAACTTAGTTTACAAATCAGTTGTTTCATACCTTACAAACTAAGTATGATTATTATTACAAACCATAGTAGTGGAGTGGCATTAGTGACATAAACATAACACATAAAGAAAGTACCATGCCCAAGGGTCACACATTTACTTATCATCATCGATTTGAACAACAGTCATGCTGCACGGTCCAAGATAGACCTGCTCATGAGGCTCACCTGCAACAAGGGTTTAACGAACCCTGAGTACAAAAGTACTCAACAAGACTTAACCGAAATAAAAACTGATAAGACTCAGGAATGCAGGCTCAGGGATTCAAGGTAAGGCTTTAGCAATAAACAAGGTTCTTTTGCGTAAAAGCTGTTTAAAAAGATTCTTTCTTTCCACATGTAACCCTTATCAAGATCATATATGAACCTGCCATGATCCGTAATGAGATCATGAACTTCATATCAGACTCTTTCTCAAATCCAACTCAAGTTTCATTTATTAACTACGATGATGAACAGTGAGTTGAGTCTCCATAACCGAGAAGCAACGACGATTCAAACCGATTAAAACCCAACCAGGGATTCTCAACCACACGACATATGCAGGTCCCTGACCTACATATACCAACCCACCTTCAGATCCTCTAAAACAAGAATGGGTCCACGCCACCCGAGAATACAGTACTCCACCAATCCAGCCCATTGCCACATGGGTACATGCTACTCTCGCCATCTCTCCACTCCTAGTGCGTGAGTAGCCATTCTCGTAATAGAATAGCTAAGTTAAGGCTTACTGGAGTATGTGATCAGTACTACAAAGTCTCACCTCATGCAATTCAACAATGAGCGGTTCTTAATCGACACAGGTGGAAAGAACCCGCTCACAAGACCTCCATGTCTTGTGGCTCTCATATACCGAGTTCGCCCGGTCTAGATTTATTACTCCACATGCTTATATCTCATGATAACATAAATAACCAATCGTATCCAAGAAACCATTTATATCTCGTAGGTGACCGGTAATCACCTGACTTTTATCATTCTAAGCATGGCTAAGCATAATTAGACATTCTCGGATTGAAACAGGTACCAAGGTTGATATGGAAAAACAAGGTTAGTAATGCACCAAGTAGGTTTCCACTCAACTCCTAATCACTTAATGTAGTATTGAAAAGCAAAAGCGATATAAATTTGTAAAACACAAGGTAGGTTTAAATGCATCCGGGGCTTGCCTTGATTGACGAAAATGTCAGGTTCCGGAGATGTTCCACAGATATCAAACCCGACCTCAACAGGTGGATTAACTTCCTCAACAACATGGTTAACTACCACGTTCTCACTTTTGTTCACTACATGTAGTAACAATGACATGTTTAATATGATGTGCGATATAAAAACATGATGCTTGACGATGGATGCAAACGTTAATAACTGGAATACAACTTTCCTTTGCGGTACAATTGCAAACCAACAACTAACTAAACATTTTCATAAACTCAAACACTTACTATATGTACCAAGAATTATTTTATACTAATGACCCAAGGCCATCACTCAATCCAAAATTCAAACAAAACCTAAGTCATTGAGGTTTACTGTTTGCTTTTATGAATTAATTATTTAATTCAAAATTATGAAATAAATCAACTTCTTCCAAATGAGCTCAAAATTTTTGCGTAGACTCATCATATGATAACTAAGTGGCAAAACAATTTTCATAATTTTTGGATAATTATTTAAGCCTAGAAAAATCATGGAAACCCATTTATTAATTAATTTGAGCAATTTTTATCACATTCAAAATGTACTGAAAAATAACATTTAATATTTTTCCTAAATAGTTTACATCTCAGAGAGGTCACACAAAACTTTTCATAATTTTTTGAGCTCTATTTATTTCTACACAAAAATAACAAAACACAGCACTATTTAATCAATTCTACAAAAAGAAAAATTCATTTTTGAATACACAGTCACTGACAGAGTAACCCCACATGTCGGCACAGTGTTCCCGCACTGACCACGGCGGCGAGGCTTGCTGACCGGCGATTTCTCGCCGACGGTGAGGTCTCCGGCGATGGCGAAGGCACCATTGTGATCCCTACGATAAGGCGCACCTAGTGGTGGCACTAATTGCACCAATTACTACACAACCCGAGCTCGACGCCGGCCATGGCGGACACGACGGTGCAACTGCACTATGCTGGTGAAGGAAAGCTGTTAATGGTCAAACAAAAGGCTTGAAAAGACACAGTGGCTCACCCCAAACTTGCTTAAGCTGATGGCTGAACCGGAGGAGCAACGGAGAAGCGGGTCGGCAATCAGAGCAAACACAGCGGAGCAAGCTGCATCGATGATGGTGTTTCGGTGGCTGCGGTGGATGAAAGGATCAATCAACAAGGCACAAAGCATCACAGCAACATGGCAAAGCTAGAACTACACAGAGCAAGAGCAAAGACGCACCGTAGAATGCTGGCCACGGTGACGCGCACTCGACGGCGATGCTGCTAGCCGTGAGTAAGAAAGGCAATGCGCAGTGTTTCTCGGTGGAGTCAGGCTTCAAGGACTGGTCAGCTAGGTGCGTAAGGAGCAGGCGAGGCTATGACAGGCTTTGCTGCGACTGGAAAGGCGCTACGGCGACGGCACAAGCTCGACAGAGCAACGACGGCTCGACAAGAAAAGCAGAGGAAGAAAACGGAGAAGAACGGCGATGACGTAGGCCTTATAGCACGGCTCAGAAGCAAGAAGAAGCCACGCAACAGCCTTCCTCTACCAGCGCGAAGCTGGAGATGGCCACAGGCAGGCCTAGAAGACGTCGAAAGCTCACCGACGGTGAGGTGTCGCCTACGGGCACTGTTCTAGGTAATTACCGAATTGCCACTTGATTTAAAACGTAAATTACTCCCAAATTTGTATGGTAACTAAAAAATCTCCAAAAATAAAAGTTGTTCCAAATTCAAAGTTCTACAACTTTACTTTAATAACCATACCCAAATTATGTCTACATTTTGAAATGCAAGTTTTAAATCAAAAGGGGACACTTTAAGAACATATCGCCTTTTCAAATTACTTGAAATTTTATATAACAACTTTGAAAACTCCAAAAACAAATTTTGTACAACTTGACAAGCTCTACACTTTTGCTTTTAAGCTCAACCCCAAAATGTGTTTAGATTTTGAAGTAGATTTCTAGGGTAAAATTTAAATGCTGGAAATTAGGGTTTTCGGAATTCCAATTCAAAACAAGGGTTTTGAAATTGATTCATCCACACAAGTCAACACATATAACATAAAAGTAAACTTGTTTTAGTGAATGCCTATCAAAGTTTTTGCTAACACCAAAATGATGTGCAATGCATATGATGACATGGCCTGTTTTAGGGTTTAAAACACCAGAGGTGTTACAGACGATGGCGGTGGCTAGAGAGAGAAAGAGGGGGCAGGTGAAGATGAATCCGGGCAATTGAAGGTCAAATCGAGGAATTAAAGGTACCTATGGCACCGACGGGTCATGACGGAGCTCCGGGATACGTAGGCGACGACGATTAGGCACCGGAGTAGCGGGGCTACGAGCGGCAGTGGTGAGTGCTTGAGCACGGACGGAGAAAAGGGAGAAGAAGGGGGGTTTTGGCTTGGGCTTTAAAGGCTGGGCGGCGCTGCGTAGATGGTAGGGAAGCGGGGCATGGTGATTTGGGTCACCTTCCCTACAAGCTTGACAGCGGCGGCTTACCAACTAGGCAGCGCCATTACCAGGCGGCAAAAAAGGAAGGCACGCAAGGAAGAAAGGAAAGGGAAGGGGGCACAACATTGATGGGTGGGACCCACGGCACAGTGAGGGAGAAGCGACTTGTGGGCAGGTGCATGTGAAATGGCCGAGCAACGCGCGGTGAAGGCCAAGCGGGCCGAGAGCAGGCCGCACGGAGCGAGCCAGCGCGGGATCGGCCGCGCGTGGGAGGAAGGAAGAAAGGGGAGAAAGGTTGCTGGGCCGCCAGCAGGCCAGAGCCGAGGAGGGAAAGGAAGTGAAAGGTCGGGCTGGTTCCTAGGGTTGGGCTGAAAATGAAGAAAGAGAGTTTTTCAAAATCCTTTTCTATTTCCAAATTCTTTTTCTTTTCTTAATTCAAAACAAATTCAAATATGAACCGAATCAAGTATAAATATGATTTAAAATACACTTTTTAATTCAAACATAAATGAACCAATTTTGGGTAAGTTTTTTGAAAGTAACTTTTTAAGTTCTTTCATTTTCTAATTCCTTTTATTTCAAAGCCATTTTTAATTTCATTTGCAAAAGTAATTTTAACCAATTTGAATTTTCACTCAAATCCACTCAACCGAATAAATCAGATGCAATGGCATGGATGCTCAAACATGTTGCTACCTTATGATGAATTTTAATTTAATGAAAAAAATTTATTTTCCTATATTTCATGTGCATAAAAATTCCAATTTAAATCATTTTAACTCTATTTCAGAAGAGACAATTTTTAGGGTGTTCAATTCTACCCCCCTTAAGATGAATCTTGTCCCAAGATTCAAAAAAGGCTAGGGAAAAGGAAGGGAGACAGAACTAGGAATAGAACTCAGATAAACATTCCAACATTTCAACTTGCATTGTAAACCAACTTAACAAGTTACATCTATCTCATATGCAAAGCTTAAGAACAAAAAGATTTGGCTGCATGGACTACCCCCTTAAGTTGAGGGATACAACTGTCTTGAATAGAGAAACCTTAGACTCAAGGGCATAACCAACTTCATATGACAACCCCATCTTGACTTCTGACTTAATTGTGTTACACCTCAAAGAGATGAGGAAAATCTATCTTCATTTGATTCTCATTTCCCAAGTTGCATCTTCCTCTGATTGGTTATTCCATTGAACTTTACACACATTAAGCACTCTTCCCTTAAGAGTTCCCAAGGCTCTTTCTAAGATCCTAACTAGATAATCATCATCTATCGGATGGAGCTCCTCTAAGGGTGTTTGTTCCTCTACACCATCATCTAGAAACTCACAGTCCACTTTACTATCCTCAGTGTTCACACCTTCTATTAGATCATTCCTATTCTCATATTCCTTAGGTGTAGATTGAATACCCTCATACTCAATTCTTTCTCCGGACGGTGTGGTTAGAAGCACCGAATGCTGGGCATACTTGATCACTCCTTTACATGTAGACATCCATCCCATCCCAAGAATAACATCAATTTCCACTAACTCTAATACAATAAGGTCTGCTTCAAATTTTACCCCCTTTATGTCAAGACTAACTCTTGGGCATATGCGGTTTGCCTTCATTTCTCCTCCTAGGGACTTAACTATCACTAGTTTCCTCATTGGAAGTATAGTTATCTTATGATCTTTTATGTATGCACTAAAGATAAATGAATGTGACGCACTAGGGTCAAACATCACCATAGCAGTGGCTGGGCCTACTGCAATCAATCCATAAACGACCTCCTTAGCTCCATGAGTGGTAATCATATCCACACTATTCAAACTTCCAAGGATGTAATTTTGCTTTAACTTATTTCCATGCACTTGCTTCTTATGGACATTCTATTCTGGTTCTTATTACGGTTGATTCTGGCCTTGATTGTTTTCAACAAACTTCTCAAGATAATTGTTCTCATCACAATCATAATATTTCTTACTAATACGTGTATTTATCTTCATGTAGGTTATAGTAGGAGATGACAAACATGGCTCTTGAGAGCTGGCCTATTGCACTTCATCATTGGGTTGCTAATACTGATTCTGATCTTTATTCACAAGTAGATTCATAGGATGTGACTGATATTCTGGTTGCGCAGCGAACCGAGGATGAGTGTTCCTTAGCTGGCATTGAAGATCACGTTTTCTCTTCTTCTCTTCCATCAACTGAGTCTGCATCATCAAAGCTTGCTCTATTGTTGGGGATCTTGACGGCGATGGGTTAGAAGTGGGAACATTCCGTCCAACATCTTGTGAAGCACTTCTCCTGGTAGAGGCCATCTATTTCCAACATTTATGCATTAGGATTGAGTCATTCATAGCATTTTTTTACTATAGTTTCAAGAGATGATAAGATAGGATTGATAGTATGAAAGACTAAAGAAAACCCCAACCATCGAGATATCCAATTCTTCCACATGAAAGACTAGAATGCAAGAAAACTTCATCTTGTAAACCCTTCAACTTGGCTACCCCCCTTAAGATAAGGTAAAGTAGGGGACACCAACGTATAGCTTGCATTGTCTTGTGATTTTTTTTAACTTTATAACCAAAATAGATATGAGAGCGATTCTTGCGGTCGTAGAAGGGTATTGAAGTCTATTGTTGTCCAAAATTTTCTCATGATTTATGATCATCCAAAATCAGAGATATAAGTCGAAGAGTACAGACTGCTCCAAAAAGATAGGATAGGGAGAACAGAAGAAACCAAATCCCAACTATTTATTTCATTAATCCTTATACCTTAGACCTATAAACTAAATGAAATTGTGGGAACTCCCAGCAAGATCATCGCAATCATTACAAAGATTCAAAACAATCATAAGCATAATGACAATTTAATAAGCAATAAAGATGCACAGTTCAATCATTGACTCAACTTGTGATCATAAGGGGCACAAACTCCTATTCCTTAACTAAGGATCTTGGGTAGTCTAGCATGACTTCTTCATTCATCAATTTCACCAAATGCTTCTTTTGGGTTGGGTATCACTAACACTTCCTGGTGGCAGTCCGGTAGTGATCTAATTCTGGCTACTTTCGTGGTGTACTTGTTGATTCTTTTGTGGGCAAGATTTAACATAATGTCCTTCCTGCTAGCAATGATGACACCTTCTCTTAGCTGGGTCTTTTGTAATGTCATACTCTATGGAATTGTTACTTGGTGTTTTGTCAGCTTTCTGACTCTGAAGATTCATCTTGGTTTGACTGATTTGTTTCTAGCTTGCTTGGTCTTTCGAGGTTGAAACTCCTTGTAGGTGATAGTCCACCCATCTATGCATACCTCATGTGAAGTAGTTTTAGCTTGAGAAGCTTCTAACTCTTTATAGTTTAGATTCATCTGACTAGGGATCAGAGCTAGATGTGACAAATCCAAATGTTGATTGCTTCCCAATACTTGCTCTGTTGAGACCTCCTTTCTCTTCTTATCCACATTAGCTTCACAACTCGGGTTCACCTTAACTTCCCTCTTATTAGACTTGTCCTGAAGACAGGGAAAACCATAATGTTTATAACACTAACATGGATCCTGACTTCCAAGAGTCTTGCTTTGAACACCCTCCTTGAACTTCATCTTCTTCCAAGCTTTTGTCACTTGTCACTTCACTAGTCCCTTTGGTATGTTTGTTTGACCTTAGGATAAGCACCATTGAGAACTCCCATGTTGAGTCATTGTCGACAGAATATCATTGGTAGTCCTCCAAGGGGTATTTCATGAAGGTAGGTTAATCGGCAGAGGAGTGTGAGATCAAGAACAAGGAGGCAACAGAGACACACGAGTTAGATAGGCTCAGGCCGTCAGTATGACGTAATACCCTACTCCTGTGGTCTGTTGGTTTGTATTAGCTATCGTATGATATTGCGTGAGTTTGGAGGGGGTCCCTGCCTGCCTTATATAGTCCGGGGAGCAAGGTTACAAGTTAGTTAGATCTGAGAGATAACTAGAAAGTAATAATTGATTACAGGAATCTTAGAATCATACATATCCTAACAGATCTCGTAGTATCTTTAGGATATCTTCCAGATATCTTGTGGGAGGCACCGAGCAGAGTCGTGCCCCACAAGGCTTCATCTTGTGGGCTGGGCCACCCCTCTGGGTGTAGCCCATGTGGTCTACCATGGGTATCCAGGGTCATGTCCCCCACAGTCATTCCTTCAAGTACTTGTTGTTGCATAGTGAATAGCTTTTCCTTATCAAATGCAATCAAGGGTGGCATAGCTTGGTCCTCCTATTCTCTGGTGTTGGCCGTTATCTCGTTACGTTCCATCTAATAGACCAAGAGAGAAGATTTAGAATAGAGACAAGGTTTTCATAACAGAAAAAGGCAGAAGTGAGCATAACTTTTCACAAAATAACAAGGTTAGAGAGAAAGCAATAACTAAGCAAAGATGGAAGCATGCTAAGACATCTAGTTCTAACTAAGCTTGCGTCCTACAGTCAGCATTGCTCTGATACCACTTTATAGCACCTGATTTTAAAGATAAAACCAGATACACACTATATGCGAGCCTAGAAAGTCAAATCTCACATATAGCTACAAAATAAGGGTAATATCAGAAGACAATACTTATTACATAATGTATCAATATAAGAAACATAACCTTAGAGTATAGACATCGGAAAGATAACTCCGAGCTTCAGGCGAAGACTCTAAATCCACAGGGACGACTGACTGGTTGACCACAAGCCTAACTCCTCTAGACTAGCAATTTGGTAACCATCTAGGATTTTTATCCAAAGTATAGAAAAGTAAAGCAAGCGTAAGTACATCTCGTACTCAGCAACATAACATGGGGTTCATGAGGCTTAAAAGGCTAACACTGGTTTACTGCGATTAGCTTTAATATGTCATCTTTTTAAGCAATTGAGTGGCAAAGAATTTATCATTCCCATAAAGACATGATCAGGTAAATATGAATAATGAATATCATAAACAATTAATTATTAGTACAATTAACTAGTAGTGATCATCTCTATTCCATAAGGGTCCAAGGCCGCTCATATTCGTGAGCATGGCTGTTATAACAGTTTTACCCTCTGCAGAGGTTGTACACTTTCACTGTGAGTCGTGATTTACCCTTTCGCCCGAGGTAGCTAATCACTTGACCCACTTCTAAGGAAGGTCGGTAGGGTTCACTATAAAGCATTTCAAAGGTTCGTCTAACAAGTTAGGGCCGCTAAGGTTTCCCCATCAATAAGCATAAACTCCCCTCCAAGGAGTGACTAACAAGTGCACCCACTTGGCAGGCCAAGATCATACCCATCGAAGCCCCTCTTATGCTATAAAGGTAACCACTAACAAGCTAGAAAAGATCCTCAAACTGAGCTAAAGCCAGAGCCATATAGCCCTCATAGTTGTACTGTAAGTCCCGGATGATCGCTTACAGATAAGTCCTTAGGGAGAGGAATCTGAAGCATTTAGAAAGTAGCTAAACACTCTAGCCCCCTGTTTTCATGTTGCTAAAAAGTCATGTTTTAATGTTTATTGCATATACCATTAGTCAAGTTATAAGATCATGGTTTTGATTAAGCACTAGCAAAAACTACCCAATGCAATATCCCAAAGGTATTAAGGTACAAGATATCAAATATCTAGGATATCCTTATTGGCAACAAGGTAGACACATGCAATATGAATTAAGTGATTAAAGGTGAATAGGTAACAAGGATGGTCCTATGCTATACTTGCCTTAAACACCGATCCTTTGGTAAGATTTAATCTTCAACGTCCTTCTTCTTCTGGATCACCACGTATATCTCACCAACTGGACGTAATCGTAGAACACCACACAAACATTCATACACATACATGCATAGTATACAATTGCATTTATATCAGAACAGTGCACCAATCATAGAAAAATAAGTAAAAGAGATTGAAATACGATTCTACGCATCACTACGAACACAGTTGCGAGAAGCACTCTAATCGGAGCTACGGTTGAAATGATACAACTACCAAGAGATTTGCTTTATACGTGGAAAAGAAAACTATAGGCTTCATTTATTTTAACTATATAAATTCATATATAACATATTTTATAAATAATATAGATTAAATTAAGTCAATTTTAGATTTGAATTATAAAACTAAAGTAAAACAAATCATATTTTATTTATAAAATCTAGTAGCATAATCATTAATCAAGATATGATTTAAACCATGTTATTTCAGAAATAACAATATAGTAAACACTATTACTAACGCATAGATCTCATCGCTATGAATCTAACGCAACTTGAACAAACTATTTTAGAGTTAAAATGAATAAGTTATGATTTAAACAAGTTTTCCTACAGTTAAATAATAGATTAAATCTATCAATGAATTTTAAATATTAAAAACATGCCTAACAGTAGTGTAAACATGTAGAAAACATAAATACGGTCCTAACGTAATTCGAACAGGTCAAATCGGATTTAAAACGTAAAAGTTACGCATGAAATAAGGTGCAATGGCATTTCTGTCAATAATCTAAAGTTGTTTTTGAATTAAAATCATAAAAATATGAATTTACATGTTTATTGGACTGTGTGTACTATTTTTGGAAAACACAAGGACCTAAATGAATAAAAACAGGACTAATTTGTATTTTTTGAATTAATCTAGACTACGGGTTAATTACTTGAAAATCCAGGGGCTAAACTACAAAATGGCGCGGCTTGACTGCATGTTGACCATGTCGGCTGACTGGACCGACATGTGGCTCGCGGGGACTGGTGAGGTGCACCACGCGTGTGCGGTGGACCGGTGACGTGGGTGCTGACGCGGCACCATGGGCCGAGCCCACGACTTGTGGTGGACCAGTTATGATCTAACCGGTATCATCTAATCCTAACCGTCCAGAGGGATCCGATGATGCAAGCATGATGGGTCGACCTCCGGTGCCAGCACAGTGGCTCTGACGAGCTCTCCATTGCCAGCAGCGAGGCAGTATGGCAGCGGACGCCGGTACGGTGACTCTATCCACCCCAGACCAAGCCGAATACATCTATGTGAAGCGTGGAACCTCGTGAACTCACTAGGGTACCTCATAGGGACAGGGATCACGTCGAGGTGGCATTCTGCATGGCGACGCCATGGCCGGCAGCTTAGCAACTTGCCGATACGATGCTCTAATGCGTCAGGTACCGAGATGGAGGCACGGGGAGAACAAGGAGCTCACCACGAGGTTAGCAGCGACGGTCATGGCGTCCGAGAAGCTTTGACGGGTGGGTCAATGACGATGGCGGATTGAGAGAGAAAGAGGGGGTGGGTGAAGATGAATCGGGGCAAATGAAGGTCAAATCGAGGAATTAAAGGTGCCTATGGCACCGGCGGAGCTACGGGACACGTAGGCAACGACGATTAGGCACCAGAGCAGTGGGGCTACGAGCGGCAGTGGCGAGTGCTTGAGCACAGATGGGGAAACGGAGAAGAAGGTTGGGTCCGACTTAGGCTTTAAAGGTGGGGCGGCACTGCGTAGAAGGTAGGGAAGCGGGGCGCGGTGATTTGGGTCACCTTCCCTACATGCTCGACGGCAGCGGCTTACCAACTGGGTAGTGCCATTGCTAGGCGGCGAGAAAGGAAGGCACGCGAGGAAGAAAGGAAAGGGAAGGGGTGCGACACTGACAGGTGGGACCCATGGCATAGTGAGGGAGAAGCAGCTTGTGGGTAGGCGCGTGTGGAAAGGCCGAGCAGCGCACGGTGAAGGCCAAGCGGGCCAAGTGCAGGCCGCACGGAGCGGGCCAGCGCGGGATGGGCCGCGCGCGGGAGGAGGAAGGAAGAAAGGGGAGAAAGGTTGCTGGGCCTGTCAGCAGTCCATAGCCTAGGAGGGAAAGGAAGTGAAAGGCCAGGGCTAGGTTCCTGGGGTTGGGCTGAAAATGAAGAAAGAGAGTTTTTCAAAATCCTTTTCTATTTCCTAAATTCTTTTTCTTTTCTTAATTCAAAACAATTTCAAATATGAACCGAATCAAGTATAAATATGATTTAAAATACACTTTTTAATTCAAACATAAATGAACCAGTTTTGGGTAAGTTTTCCAAAAATAACTTTTTAAGTTCTTTCATTTTCTAATTCCTTTTATTTCAGAGCCATTTTTAATTTCATTTGCAAAAGCAATTTTAACCAATTTGAATTTTCACTCAAATCCACTCAACCGAATAAATCAAATGCAATTGCATGGATGCTCAAACATGTTGCTATCCTTATGATGAATTTTAATTTAATGAAAAATTTTATTTTCCTATATTTCATGTGCACAAAAATTCCAATTTAAATTATTTTAACTCTATTTCAAAAGAGGTAATTTTTAGGGTGTTACACATGATGCATGCATCGGCCTATATGTTCACTCAAACCAGAATATAGCAGGCATTCGCAAGAATTTTCGACACATCGCACACTCACTTTGTATGCTAACGATTCTTACATAGCAGTAAGTTAGTGTACGTGTAAAAACTTGATTAGATAAATCTAGTGCCGCTATCCTAGATAGATCATATTGCTAGGGCTTATACTTAGCTACATAATTTATTGCATCCTACTTTTCACGAAACTTTGGTTGGTCAATTTTTAGGTTTTAAAAAGAGTTATGAAACTTGTAGCTCAGCCTGACTCTGATACCACCTATGGCAGAACCGCTCGAAATAGCACACCTTCCGGAGGCGCTCATCTTCCACTAGACACTAAGCACCCTGAGAGCGAGCTACATCGGGCGGGATCCATTGAGCATACCCCAAGGGAGAACTCGAATAATCCACATTTTTCTTCAGGATCCACTAATGAGAACTGAGTTTACAATACTTAGTCCATTTCATACAACCAGAGTTCTTAGAAATACATTATTACTAGTATCAAGTTCAGAGTGCGAAAATTAAACAGCGGAATTAAAGTAAACATCTATCGATAATATACAAGGATCCATCTGGTGCCCTACATGAAGAATTCTCCACACAAAAGCTACTTCTCAAGATGCACCTGCAACAGGGGTAAATAAACCCTGAGTACACAATGTACTCGCAAGACTTACCCAACTAGTGGGAATAATTTTCTAACTCTAAAGGATATGATAAGCTTTATGGCTTGCTGGGTTTTCTTTTACGGAAAGCAGTACTAGAAGTGAGTCCTTATGTATGTTTATTATTAGTAGTCATAATTAATTCATTATCTAGCCATTCTAGATAAGCACCTGTTTCTACTTTCAAGCAATAGTTGAGCAAACAATTCCATTTCACCATCTTTCATCTTCCAGTTTTTACTACTGGTGCTAGACTATCAACAAGTCGTACCGACACGGCAGCAATTCACGAATCAATGTGCCCAGCTGGGTACCCCAAAAACACATGCCTCATCTACACCCCAGGAATAAAAAAACACATCCTGGGCAAACAAGACCAACCCATTCCACTCCTGTCTAGGGATCTAGGTCCCCATCCAAACTAGGACTCCAAGCCCCCGCCCTTGAGTCTCAGACTCAATGCGATGCAAGGACCTCCACCCCAAAAACCACCCTAACAGTCGGTCCAAAAAGAGCCGGAACCCATGACAAGAGAGCAACAAGTTTTCCCTGCGCCCATACACAAGTTTGTGCTCGAGATAATAAGTCTGTTACTTGCTTAGAACCCAATGCAATGGCCAGTCCTTAACTGACACAGACAGAGAAATAGTGTAACCAATCTATGCTCCGTTGGCTGCAGGACATAACCCCTTACACCCACCGGTACCCATACCCTATCCTCACCCGGTCTCCATTTTTCCTTTCACCATTTTTATCATGAGTGATAATAATAATATCCTATTGTGAGTAACGACTGGTTACTCATGCTACTGAAATCCTGAGCATAGCAGCTACTCAACCTATGCTAGTAGGACTCATAAGTAGGTATATTTATGCATTTAGTTTCTATAAAATGCATGTATGTAAATGCACATCACACATATATATATAGTGATCATTCAAAATAAGGGTTATACACCAGGGCTTGCCTTGAGCAGGGGTGGTGTCAGCAAAGTCAGCAACTGATGGCTTTGGGGCTTCCTCCTGTACGATAATCTCCTCCTCATACTCCTCGATGACCTCCTCGTACTCCTGCTCACCCGTAGACACGAACTCTACCAACTTGTTATCTACATGCAAGAAATGATGATGCAACACTTAGTATTACGGCAACAGCAACTCTTAAAATAAGAATACATCTATCAAGCTAGCTCTACCGACTAAGACACTGAGTTACTTATTATTAACACTAAATAGATATGAAATATTGCATGTATTATCTTAGCAACTAAAGGTATCCCTATTCTTAACATCGATTTACTACATATATGATAAAACAAGGTGTACTAGCTACCCTATTTATCAATCTCTTATAAGGCTACAAAAATTATAGTGAGCACATAATAATACAATGAACCTACTGTAAAAATTTCATGGCCAAAGCTATTACCAATTTGCCACAAAAATTCCTTCAAACATTAAGTTGAATAATACTAAGTTTTCCTAAATGAATTAATGAGCTATCATTATCACCGATAACTGTAAACCAACTACACCAACAGATAGATCACATTTTTAGAAACTTAACAGAATTTATTTCACAATTTTTGGATACTTATGTGAATTGATATTAATTTCCAAAGTTCAACTTAGAATGTAAATTATAAAGCTAATTCTATCCTTTATAAAATGGAAAACGGATTCTGACCCACATGTCTCACTGAGCGAGCGGTGCGGCCCACTTCCACGCATGCACGCGCGACCCACCAGTGCGGCCCATGCGGCCGACCGGCGTGGGTCAGTCGAAGCAGACCAGCCCATGCTGCCGACCAACGTGGCCCAGCCGGAGCAGGCTGGCCCACACGGTCGACCGGCGTGGCCCAGCCATGCGACGACAGCCCACGACGGGTAAGCCCGCGTGCTTTAGCAAAACCCATCTTAACCACAACTGGTCCTCGACTGACCCTGCGCATGCCCCTCCTACATAAGCACACATCCCAACCCCATCTTTGAGGCATCACAATATACATCACAAGGTCTGTCAATATCTGGTTGGGCCAAGACAGGAGCAGTGGTAAGAAATTTCTTCAAAGTTTAGAAGGCTTCTTCACAAGCCAGTCTCCATACAAACTTGACATCTTTCTAGAGTAGCTTGGTCATCGGCTGAGCTATCTTGGAGAAGTCAGGAATGAAGCGTAGATAGTATCCAGCAAGACCAAGGAACTGACAAATCTGGTGCACTAACTTGGGAGATTTCCAATTTAACACATCTTGCACCTTGCTTGGATGTACCGAGATACCTTTAGGTGTCAGAATATGTCCCAAAAACTACACTCGATCTAACCAAAACTCACACTTGCTGAACTTAGCATATAGCTTGTGTTCTCTCAATCGAGTCAGTACTATCCGAAGGTGTTGGGCATCCTCTTCCTTGTTCTTGGAATATATCAAGATATCATCAATGAACACCACTACAAACTTGTCCAACTCCATCATAAAGACTGAGTTCATGAGATACATGAAGAATATAGGAGCATTGGTAAGACCAAAAGATATGACTAGGAATTCATATAGCCTATACCTAGTAGAAAAAGCTATCTTTGGTATATCGTAGGGTTTGATCTTGATTTGATGATAGCCTGAACGGAGATCAATCTTGGAGAACACCTTTGCACCAGCCAACTGATCAAACAAAGTATCAATATGAGGTAAGTGATACTTGTTCTTAATGGTTACCATATTGAGAGGGCGGTAATCCACAGACATCCGAAGAGTGCCATCCTTCTTTTTCACAAAAATGACTGGACAACCCCATGGTGAAGTGCTAGGAGAGATAAATCCCTTTTCCAACAACTCCTCTAACTGCTTCTTCATTTTAGCCAATTCCTTCAGGGCCATGCGGTACGGGCATCGGGAGATAGGAGCAGTACCAGGCTCTAACTCAATGGAGAACTCCACATCTCTATCCGGTGGCAAGCTAGGTAGATCTTCAGGAAAGACTATCTGGGAACTCATAGACCACAGGAATAGAGGCGAAGATCAGGAGAAGCTTCAACATGCACAGCAACAGGTAAGGCAAGATTAGAGGGCATAAGAAGAGACATTCTATCCTCAGAAGAAGGAAGCCGTAACTCAACAACTCTCTGCTTAGATCCTAGGACTACCCCATATACCCGCAACCAGTTCATTCTCAGAATTACATCAATGCCTTGCCCAGGCAACACCATGAACTAGAGACGGTAAGTGTGAGTGGCTAGCACTAACCCAACTGTGCTTGTCCGGGTATTAACAGCACAACTGCGCACCTAGAGTACTGATCCTATAGGCGAAAGGTATAGCCATAACAGGTATATTGTGCCTATGTTCAAACCCCATGCTCATGAACGAATGTGATATACCAGAATCAAACAACACAAAAGCTGGATGGGAATCAATGGTAAACATACTAGCCATCATCGGTTCATTCTGCAAGATTTCCTCAGCCTCAGTGAAGTTAACTTGCCTAGAGCGGCTCATGGGCACCTTCTTCTTGATAATTATCCGCTTGATCAGACGAGAGTTAGTTGAGGGCTAAGCAGACTGTGCAAGCTGGTTCTACAGACACTCCTAGGCATAGTGGCCTTCATTGCCACACTTGAAACAAGCGCCAGGCTTGTTCCCCTATCCTTGATGAGGTAGAACCTACTGTTCTCTAGGACTACTACTATTGCCGCGACACTGGTAGCCACCGATAGCCTATGCTAATAGCTCTAAGGCATGGGCTGACTCACGATGAGCAGCCAACATCTCCCCCATAATCTCTGCATGTGTCATCGGAGGCGGCTATGGTGGAGGAGGTGCCAGAAGTGGGGCCTCATGGCTCTCCCTATTGTCATTGCCATTGCCCTAGCCACTTTCACCTTGGCCCTCGCCAAGACTAGGGCCCGCTCTGGCACTGGTGCTCCCACGACCAAACCTCAGGTTCATTTGTAAACCGATATGAACCAACCATCAAGATCCACCCTCTAATTAGGAACCAGAGGTTTAGAGAAACGATAAGGCTTTTATTTAAGCATTCTTTTTGGTTATCCTATCAATTTACTAATCCAAATTGTATGTGTAGGGGGAGTTTAGTTTAAGCAAGATTATCCTTTCATGATGCATGCATCGGCCTATACGTTCACTCAAACTAGAATATAGTGGCATTCACGAGAATTTTTGGCACATCACACACTCACTTTCCGTATGCTAATGATTCTTATGCAGTGTAAGTTAGTGTACCTATAGAAACTTGATTAGATAAAACCAGTGCCGCTATCCTAGATAGATCATATTGCTAGGGCGTATACTTATTTACATAATTTATTGCATCCTACTTTTCACAAAACTTTGGTTGGTCAATTTTTAGGTTTTGAAAAGAGTTATGAAACTCATAGCTCAACCTAGCTCTGATACCACCTATGGCAGAACCTCTTGAAATAGCACACCTCTAGAGGCGCACATCTTCCACCAGACACTAAGCACCCTGAGAGTGAGCTACATCGGGTGGGTTCCATCGAGCACACCCCAAGTGTCGATAGAATATCGTCGATAGTCCTCCGAGGGGTATCCCATGAAGGTAGATTGATCGGCAGAGAAGCGTGTGATCAAGAACTAGAAGGCAATAGAGACACATGAGTTAGACAGGTTTAGGCCATCAGTATGACGTAATACCCTACTCCTGTGGTCTATTGGTTTGTATTAGCTATCGTATGATATTGCGTGAGTTTGGAGGGGGTCCCTGCCCACCTTATATAGTCTGAGGGGCAGGGTTACAAGTCAGCTAGATCTGAGAGATAACTGAAAAGTAATAATAGATTACAGGAATCTTTGGGTCATATGTATCCTAACAGATCTTGTAGTATCTTTAGGATATCTTCCTGGTGTCTTGCGGGAGGCACTGAGCAGAGTCGTGCCTCGCAAGGCTTCGTCTTGTGGGCTGGGCCGCCCCGAGAGGCATAGCCCATATGGTCTGCCGTGGGTATCCGAGGTCGTACCCCCCATAGCTAGTCCCAAAGCACCTTGTACTTGTTGTGCTATGTCATCTTGAGCTTGTCCGAGCATGTGCAAACAAAGCTGAGCAGTCAAACTCATAGTCCGACCACCATGATGAGTGGCCAAGTAGTTTTTGACAAGTTGCCGAGCAGTTGTGAGCAGTTGCCGAGCAGCGTAAACTATAATCGAGCAGCGTCAACCATAGCCAAGCAGTATAACCCAAGTATGACTTGCCATAAGGGTGTAAGGAGCTCAAGTTTAGAATAAAAAATTTTCTTCGCAGTGGACCAAGTGTGCCCACTTAGAGTCCGACCACGAGAAAAGAAGGTAGTCTTCTTCAGCTTCATGAGGCATGGAGTCTTCTAGATTTAAGCAAACACACTCACCATAAGGTGAAGTGTGCCCACTTATTCCCCAAGCCTAACAGTAGATGATGTAGTCATGTGATGCTAGGGTCCAAAGTAGAAGAATAGTAAAAGACTAGCCGAGCAGGCAGCCAGTCCCTAGGTGTAGCCCCGAAGTGAGAAAAAGCACATTCACCGCAAGGTGAAGTGTGCCCACTTAGTCCCCGAGCCTGACAGTAGGTGACATAGTCACGTGGTGCCAGGGTTAGAAACAACAGTCAATTGAAGAAAAATCGCCAATGTGGTGAGGAACCGAGACGTAATACTGACGTAGTCCCTGAGCCACTTTAGGAAATCTTGGAGAAAACAATTCCATTTCACCAGCTTTCATCTTCTAGTTTTTACTACGGTGCTAGATTGTCGACAAGTCGTACCGACACGACGGTGATTCACAAATCAATGTGCCTAGCTAGGTACCCCAAAAACACATGCCTCATCTACACCCTAGGAATCAAAAACACATCGAGGGCAGACAAGACCAACTCGTTCCACTCCTGTCAAGGGGTCTACGTCCCCATCCAAACTAGGACTCCAAGCCCCTGCCCCTGAGTCCTAGACTCAGTTTGATGCAAGGACCTCCACCCCAAAAACCACCCTGACAGTCCATCTAGAAAGAGCCAGAACCCATGACAAGAGAGTAACAAGTTTTTCCTACGCCCATATGCAAGTATGTGCTCGGGATAATAAGTCTGTGACTTGCTTAGAACCCAATGCAATGACCAATCCTTAACCGACACAGATAGGGAAATAGTGTAGCCAAGCTATGCCCTGTTGGCCACAGGACACAACCCCTTACACCCACCAGTATCGATACCCTATCCCTACCCGATCTCCATTTTTCCTTTCTCCATTTTTATCATGAGTGATAATAATAATCACCTATTATGAGTAATGATAGGTTACGCTACCAAAATCCTGAGCATAGCAGCTACTTGACCTATGCTAGTAGGACTCATACGTAGGTATATTTCACCGACAATAGGTGACGCAGTCACGTGGTGCCAGGGTCAGAAACAACAGTCAATTGAAGAAAAATCCCTAATGTGGTGAGGAACCAAGACGTAATACTGACGCAGTCCCCAAACCACTTTAGGAAATCTTGGAGAAAACAAACCATAGAGAAAATACCGGAGTAATGGTTGTACAGTAGTAATTAGTGAGCTATAATGATTGGTGGAGAAGTCAGTGAAAATTCGGCGGGCCATACCAATTTGCGGAGATAAATCAGCGATATGGGCCATGGTTGCCCGAAAGCCCAGGTAACGGACCACCTTGCTGTTACAGAGAATTTGGAGAGGCGTAAATCGTGGGAACGGTTTCCCAAAAACCCTCAAATGCGAAAGGAAGGGAAAAGTGCTTTATAACTACGCCGCCGCATCCCGCGTTCCCACCTTTGCCATTTTGCCATTTTGTCTTCCTCCTCAGCCCTCGCATTTCTAGATTCGCATCCACACTTGCTTCCACCGCCAAACCCTAATCAGATCTGAGAGATGGCACCGAAGAAGGGAGCTGCGAAACCAAAGAAGACGAGCCCCAATAAGGCGAGTGCCGAAGCTCGGCGTGACAAAGAGTGGGTGCTGTCGTGAATGGGAGAGGCAGAGCTCAACAGATTGGTGGAAGCGGGTGTTCTGCCTGACCGTGTCACCGCCGGATGGTGGCCGGCCCTCGGTGAGCCCTTCCCCATGCCTCATACCGATGAAGTGGTGGTATTTGAGGATTATTTCTGCCACGGGTTGGGATTTCCTATCCATCCATTCCTGAGGGATCTGTTGGAGCTCTAGGTGGTTAGTCTATGCAATCTCCACCCAAATACCATTTTGCACATCTTGATCTTCATCCATTTCTATGAGGCATTTCTCGGAATCCTTCCCCACTTCAACCTCTTCCGTCACCTGTTCTGGCTAAAGAAGAGAGGCGGCGGTGGTTCCAAGGTGGTCGGTGGAGTGTATCTTCAGTTGCACGATGGAATGGTGGGCGAGTACCTTACTGTGCTGCTGAACACATCGCTAAAGGGGTGGAACACTAGGTGGTTCTACATGAAGCAGAGCCACCCAGTCGTCTGCTGTGATGCCGACCACATCCCAGAGAGCCAGAAGAGCTAGTCGGAGTTGCCAAGCAGTGCTGATATGGAGCAAGTGAGGGAGCTCCTTGTCTTAATAAAAGGCGTGAAGACCAATGGCGGATTGGTGGCGGCGAGCTTTATAGTGCGCTGCATTTAGCCCTATAAGGAGAGGGTGTACCTAGCCTTCAAGTTCAAGGGGAGACCAATGGTACCTGAGAGAGGCCAAAGATGCTGTCGAGGGATGTTGTGGAAGAGTGGGCTATAGAGCTATTTGCTCTATTTGCCTCCTTCAGCATGTTAGGGTATATGAAACCCTTTAACTACAAGAATCTACCTTGTTCGGTACATATCTCAGTTTGTGTATTCCTGATGCTTTTTATCTTTTGTCATTGCCAAGTAGTGGACTGATTCACTTATGTGAAGATCCATTCGTAGGAAAGAGTGGTGTACTTCTTAGGCATCCTGAGGAGCGATTGGCCGAAGGGAGTAGACACTCGGCCACCGCCATAGCCTGAGGAGGAAACCATCCGTATCTTGTCAGAGAGTCCATCCCCGGTGTCAGAGAAAATCCAAGGGAAGAGGGCAGCGGTAGATGAGTCGGCCTAGAAGAAGAGAAAGATGGCGGGTATCACTTCCCTCAAGCTGGGCGGCATCTCGCTTGGTGGCAACCAGACCACTCGGACATGAAGGACCGTGGTGTTCGAGTGGTCGGATGACGATGATGTTCTGGTGGCTCCTCCACTGAGCACGAAGGCGCCTCCACGCAACGCGCATGTGGAGGAACAATCGATGGGAGGGGAGGAAGTTCCCCAACAATGGGCGATAGAAGTCCCCAAGCAGCAGGCAAGGGGAGCCCTAGAGCGCCAGGCGAAGGAAGTCCCCGAGCAGCATGTGAGGGGAGCCTTGGAGCGGCGGGCGGAGGAAGTCCTTGAGCAGTAGGCGAGGGGAGCCTCGAAGCGGTAGGTGGAGGAAAGTCCAACGGTAGAGACCGCATGACCTCTACCCCAAGACACAGGCATCGACCCCAAGGCCATGGCTAGGGCTCTGGTAAGCACCGTTGGTTCAAGAAATTGTACCGATAGACCAAACTGTAAGTATCCTTGTCTTGGAGTTACTTTGTCGTCGTTCCTTAGCTTTTTGGGCGACTAACGAGCTAAACTAATGCAGTGCAAGGCATGCGAAGGCTGGTCCTAGAGCGAAGGAGGAGGCAATAGACCCCATTCTGGAGTCCCTAGGTGCTTGGCGGTCTATGGAGGAGTCAGCTACCACTACTGGTGAACTTGGTGGCGGTGAACAGTTGGTGTCGACGGTGAACAAGTCGGTGATGTTGCCCGAGGCAATGGCGGAAGCCGGCGGGTCTTTAGCGGTGAATGCGGGAGATGTCAATGCTGCACCTGAGTTTGGGGCAGCGAGGCTAGTCACACCCGAGGAGCAGATGGCACCCCCGAGGTGTCACAGAGTGTGGTCGGACCCGCTGTCCGACCTCGAAACCCCCCGGTGATGCCTCCAGCCATGGTGGAGGAGGACGAGGTGGAAGAGATTGAACATGAGGAGTCTTGACCCTAGGCTATCTAAATCCTCCACAAACGCAGCGACGAGGTGGTGGTTGTCGAGGAAGAGGACACTACCAGGGAGATGAGGAGACTAAAGTCCGCCCTTGCGGGAGTGATGAAGCAAATCAAGGTTAGTACTGCAACTGGGATCCTCATCTTTGACGTTGGAGATCGTAGTTCATCATAACCATTGTGCGCTTGTAGGGGATAACTCAAACTACTGAGCAATGCCACCAGTGGATCAAAAGGATGGAGCCTCTTGCCGAGGAGAATGAAAAACTTAAGGAGGCGATGAACCTTATGGAGAAAAACATCTAGAGGGCCCAACGCGAGCGAGATCTTACTGAGTCCAACACGCAGGACCTAGAGTTGAAGGGTCGAGATGGCGACAAGAAGGGGGGGTGAATAGTCTTTTCTAAAACTTAATCGCGTCGGCTAACCGATACAAATGCGGAATTTAAACTAACGGTCTAGCCAAGACTACACCCCACTATATATGTTCACTAGCACCTTGCAAAGATAACAATTATGCAACAAAGGTGCCGGGCTAGCTAGAGCTCTCCTAAACAATTCTAGGAGCAAGGTTACACAAACCTATGCCACTAGTACTTTAAGCGACAAGGGAGCTCCTACACTTGCTAGTAAGCAAAAGCACAAAGCTAACTAAGCTCACTAGCAATGCTCAATAACAAGGCAACCAATGCCTAATTAGAGAGCGCAAACACTTAGCTACACAAACTAAGCAATGTGACTAACAAGGTTACTAAAACCAAATTAGCCACGCAAGGGAGCTACTTCTATGCTACACAAGCAAGAAGGTAATTAGCAAGCTACGCAAGCTATCTAATTACAAGAGCAACTACACAAGCTTAATATGTA
Source organism: Miscanthus floridulus (assembly GCF_019320115.1). Taxonomy (NCBI): domain Eukaryota; kingdom Viridiplantae; phylum Streptophyta; class Magnoliopsida; order Poales; family Poaceae; genus Miscanthus; species Miscanthus floridulus. The sequence continues at coordinate 22,031,976 of NC_089593.1, read as the reverse complement.
TAAAAGTAATTGCAAGCTTGTGTAATGGGGATGCAAACCAATGGGAAGAATAAGGTTGACACGATGATTTTTCTCCCGAGGTTCATGTGTTTGCCAACACGCTAGTCCCCGTTGTGTCGACCGCTCACTTGGTGGTTCGGCGGCTAATTAGCATCACCCGCTAAGCCTGCACGTCGGGCGCCACAAGAACCTACCCCTTGAGTGAGGGTAGCTCAATGACACGCTTTACTAGAGTTGCTCTTCGCGGCTCCCGCGGGGCGAGCACAATGCCCCTCACAAGCACTTCTCCGGAGCACCGCACAAGCTTCTTGCGCGCTTCGACGGAGACCACCACCAAGCCATCTAGAAGGTGGCAACCTCCAAGAGTAACAAGCACCACCGGCTTGCAACTCGATCACCTAGTGCCACTCGATGCAACCTCACGATGCAATCGCACTAGAATCGCTCACTCACACAATCGAATGATCACTATCAAGTATGTGTGTGATGGAGGGCTCCCAAGCACTCACAAGCATGGACACTAAGTCCCTTGAGGTGCTCCACACCAGCCATGGCCGAAGGCCACTTCTATTTATAGCCCCAAGGGCTAAACTAGCCATTACCCCTTCACTGGGCAACGGTCGGGCCGACCGGACGCTCCGGTCGTGTTGACCGGACGCTGGACCTCAGCGTCCGGTCGCTCGCAGACGACCACGTGTCTTGATTCCAATGGTCACTTGACCTGACCGGATGCTCCAGCTTCAACTGACTGGACGCTGGACCCTCAGTGTCCGGTCGTTTCCAGTAAGCTCCCGAGCATGACCGGACGCGTCCGGTCGAACACGATCGGACGCAGCCAGCGTCCGGTCACTCTCCAGCTACTGCTACACTCCACGTCAGCGTGACCGGACGTAGCCTGCCAGCGTCCGGTGCATTCAGATCCAGCGTCCGGTCAGTTGACCGACGCCGGCATCTTCGCGACCAACTCGTTTTCACTTCTAACTTCTTCACCCTTGCTCCAATGTGCTAACCACCAAGAACTTGCATCCGGCGCAATAGAAAATAGGCATTCCATTTTCCCGAAAGCGCCGAATCCAGCCTCACAAGCTCGGCGGGAGGGAGAGAGGGACCCAAACCCATCTCACCCCTGCAAACACCACCTCCTTTGTAAATGTGCCAACACCACCAAGTGTACACCACCATGTGTAAGTGTGTTAGCATTTTCACAATCATTTCCCAAAGGATGTTAGCCACTCAACTTGCCACGCCACTCGATCCTAGCGACAATGCAAAGTTAGATCACTCGAGTGGCACTAGATGACCGATATGCAAACAAGTTTGCCCCTCTTGATAGTACGGCCATCTATCCTAAACCCGGTCATAAACTTCTCTACACACCTATGACCGGTGAAATGAAATGCCTTAGGTTATACCTTTGCCTTGCGCATTCCATTCCATCTCCTCCAATGTCGATGCAACACATGCACCAACACGATCAACAATGATATGATTCACTTCATATCATCACATGATCATATTGGTTCATCGATCTTGACTCTACTTGCTCTTCACCGTTGCCATCGTCCATCGGCGCCAAGTCTTGCTCAAGCTTCACCGCCACGCGGTCCATCACTCCAAAGCCTTCGACTTGCCCTTCACGCTTGCAACCGGTCCATCAAGCCAAGTCTTGTCTTGATCTTCTCCACCTTGATCACATGACTCAATGTCATGTCTCATGTGCAATAAGCTCCTTCATCATCACATGTGTGAGCTTTGCAACATCTCCAAGTCATTTTCACCTTCATGGCATATGTTGCTCACACACATGTACCTGTGGACTAATCACCTGTGTATCTCACATAAACACAATTAGTCCACCTAGGTTGTCACTTAATTACCAAAACCAACAAGGACCTTTCAATCTCCCCCTTTTTGGTAATTGATGACAACTCTACAAAGATATATAAATTAAGCTCTTTTGGATTCATGTTGCTTGCCCAAGCAATTTTACCATGTGTAAATGATTTTGGACAAGTACCACAAACCCGAAATGGTAGTATTAGCTCCCCCTACATATGTGCTAGAGTATTTAATTTGAAGCTTGCACATATGCATAGATTGAAATTGTGGGAGAGTAAATACTACAAAATGATGCTAAGGTGTATGGAATAAACCTTTGAAGCGTGATACCAATCGGAGTTGCACCTTTAAGTTCATCCTTAGCACTATGGTTAGCTAGATATCACTTGGAAATAAAAGCACTAGATACCTCATGAGATCAACATTAAAAGCAAGGTACTAGCATTACTTGAAAAGCATACCAAGTGTCTAGCTATCATCCTATGCATGCTAGTTATCAAATCATCATCCAAGTTCTACAACTAGCATACACCACACAAGCATGCATATTGAATTTAAAAACTTATGCAATGCAAGCAAGCACATGAATATGCACATATCAAATGCAATCAATCGAAGTTCATGAGCTTGCTCCCCCTACTTGTGTGCTTCTCTTGTCCAAGAATTTTGATCCATCTCTTTTCTTCAATGTTGCTCCCTCTTTGTCCATGTCCAACCTTTATTTCTTTTGTATCTTATCTCTCCCACTTTACAATCTTCTCCCCCAAATCTATCATATCTTTGTACAACTTCTCCCCCTTTGTCATCAATTTCCATAAAAGGTGTGCTTCTTATTGATGCAAAGGTATGCACTTTGGGGTAGATGGTTGAGACTTGCATTTTTGATGGACATTACTTGATTGTTGGAATGACACTACATGTAGATACCATTTTGAACTTGTAACTTGTATTACATGTATCTTATCATTCTATGTATGGGTCATCCATTTTATTTCACTTAAGCTCTTGTAGGTGAGGGATGCATTCTTCATTTGATGATCACTTAAAGTTGAGGATCACTTGTGGAACCATCATCTACTATGTATAGATACCACTTGTAGGAAGTGAATACCATTTGAAAGAATCTTCTAGTATGGAACCACTTGTTTGATTTATTAAAAAAGACCATTTCTTGAACATTTGCTATCTTCATGAGTACCATTTATAGGATATCACTTGTGAGTTGAAACATACAAACTAGATATCCATTTGCATTGTTGTCTTGTGCTTATACTCTTATCACTATCATGAGCTTCTATGATTGACTTGAACTAAATTGATTTGCTTAAGCTTTCAAGTCCGGTTTGAACCAATGACAAGCTTCTTCACACCTCTTTTAAGGGTTATCTTGTCAATGTTGTACTTGTCACTTGTTTAGCAATCCAAATTAAGTCATGTACTTGGATTCACTAGCTCATGAACAAATTCATGTACTAACCACTAGATCAAGTAATCATTCAAACAATAGTGGTAGGCTATGAATTTAAAACATTTCATTTATAATGCATGATCCTATGAAGCATGTACTATATGCACTAACCGCATACTAGTAAGGGATGAAATGATCATGCACATTACAATGATACCTTTGCTATGTTAGAGTAGAGGATAGTCACATAGATTCCAATTCATTACTCCAATAGCAATGTGAAGTCCAATTAAAAGCTTGGTGAAGACCAATAGATACCAATTTGAATTCCATTCTTTACCCATATGAAATGAATACCACTTATGATCAAATGCACTTTCTTGTTGTGGTTGACTTGCTTTATCTTTTGATCTTTGCATGCATGAGAGCATCAATATGAGAATACCACTTGAAATGTCATGATTAGCTCTCTTTTGGGTGTTGCTTGCTTTTCTTGATCAACCCTATTGATTTCTTCAACTAAGCATCTTAAATGTTCCTCGGATCACCACTTCTATGTTAGCCTTCCAAGTACCACACTTGGTTTACCTACTCATAGGCGGCAAGCCCCTACACTAGGGAGAAGTGACCTCTCTCCAAGAATCATTTTTGATACTCACTTGAAACAACTTGATTGATTGATCCAAGTGATGGACTTAACTTGATGAGTAACCTTGATTCCTTCTTTAAGTCCTTTTCTTTCTACTTATTTAAGTCCTTTTCTTTCTACCAAATGATTTTCAATCACAACTAGAACTTAAACTTTATCTTCATCTTGAATTTGATTTTGATCTTCTCAATTTGAGTACCAAAAGTGTGCCAAGTACACTTCTCAATCAAATGGCCTTGTACTCATATCTTGTCATGCTTCTAGATCATTTCAAAACCAAATTTAGGTACCTCAAACACTTGTAAACATGTTTCCAACTTGAGGACCTTTCAATCAAAGTGACTCTAGATCAATCCGATACTTGTCACTTTTATGGCAGATTCTATACTCTCCAAAGAACTAAGCATATTTCTCAAAGTACAAATCCAAATACCATGAAATTTTGTGGAGATGAACTTCACTAAGTTATCTAGCAGCCATAAAAATTTTAGCTTCATTTGATCGCATATGAACTGCCAAATTTTAATTCTTCCACCACTGCTACATGCTGAAAAACTGCTGTACTATAGCTGACAAGAACCACTCCAAAACCGAAGCATTTCTTATCCAATTTTCATGAAATTTCTACAGCATCTTATACCATATGTCTGGAGTATGTATACCAATTTTCAAGCCAATCCAATAAGATTTGATCACTCAAACATGGCTATGATCACAGCTAGCTCAGATTTTGAATATAGGACAGATTTCAAGCAATTGAGCTATACTTCATCACATATGAATCAAACTTGATACTAACTTGTTTGAATACTTCCATAAGACATATATCCATTCCAACCACTTACTAAATGCCATCTTATGAACTTATCCAACACAAATCAATCCAAACTTGATTACTAAGCAATTATCCATTCAAACATCTCATAACAAGCAACATTGCATATTTATCCAATTCAATCAACTCATATGCACCCAAATGAAATGATCAACAAGAGATATACCCTGGTTAGCTCATGATCATCCAACTAGCAAGCTTCAACACAATTATTTGTAAGTCATCAAATATTCCAATAAATCACCACAACTTGAAATTTACACTTGTATGTTGTAGCACATTTGGACTTCACTTAATTTGTCATGGCATTGGGATTTGATGTGCACTAAGCTTCATATCTTGATTCAACATATGATGATCACTATGAAGACAATTGAATCAATCCTCCAATGCCAATGGTACCTACACACATTCATCCACTTTTTGATGGTACCCAAACAACTTTGGGTCCTCTCAAGTTAGGAGCAACATACTTAGGCATAGCCTTAGTATGAGTAGCGGGATGTTTTACAATGGCAATCATAGAGGTACCATTTTCATCCTTTCTAAGCATATCATGATCATTAATTGAAATAGGCTTAGAAATTTTACCTAGGGGACATGAATGTGCCATGTGTCCCCTTTCTCGGCATGAGTAGCACTTCCTCTTTGATTGAGCCTTTTCTTCCTTACTCATGTTGTGCTTCTCATTGCCTTGCCTCTCATGGATTGCTTGAGCCTTCTTCTCAAGCTTGTTAGGACACTTAGAGGCAAAGTGTCCCGTACTTTCACACTTGAAGCACTTGATGTGAGCATAGACTTTCTTCTCATTGTCATTCTTGCTCATCATCTTGGCATCTTGAATTTGCATTGGATGCCTTGCCTTTTCACCCCTTCTTGTTTTCTTCTTCTTGATCATCAAATCATCACCATCATGTTGATTGATCTTGATTTCCTCTTGGGGTGTCTTCTCTTGCTCAACTTGTGGCTTTGGTTGAGGCTTCACTTGTTGCTTCACCAATTGCTTGGTTGGGCACATCGAGGTAAGATGACCCCAAGTGCCGCACTTGAAGCACTTGACATGCTTTAGCCTCACTTCTTCTTTTAGCTTCTTGAGCTTCTCGATGTTAGGGCAACCATTTGCAAAGTGTCCCACTTCATGACACCGGAAGCACATGGTATGAGAGAGCTTTCTTTGTTGTAGCTTCTTAATCTTTCTTTCTCTCTTCATTTTGCCCTTTGTCATCTTCTTTTCAAAGCCAAGGCCACACTTGTCACCATAGTTTCTTTGAGTTTTCAACATATGCTCAAAGGTGACTTTTGAGTTGTAGCACCTCTCTAACTTGTTGCTCAATTTCTTCACTTCATTTTTGAGCTCATTGTTCTCCTTCAAAATGTTAGTCTCACAAGACATAGAAGTAGAACAAGCATCTATATGTGAAGAGCATGGCATATTTAATAAATCATCACAAGAGGTGGATACATGCTTCTTGCCTACATCACAAGGGTTAACAATAGTATGTGATTGATCAATTGACCCATGTGATGAGCTCTCATTATTTTTAAGTTTCTTTGTAAATATTTTAATGAGAGAAGCTTGTTTTTCTAATAATTCATCATGAGATGCAAGTAGTGTCTCATGATTCAATTTAAGCTCATCAAGTGAAGATTTATATGCATCAAGTAATTTCTTATGATCTTCACAAGAGTTCTTTAGAAATGAGTTCTCACTTTCTAATTTTAATGTTTTAGCTTTCTCATTTTCTAAAGACATGGTCATGCTAGCAAGTCTACTAACAAGCTCATCATATGAATCGACATGATCAACCACATCATCATTTGATACCTTAGTGTCACCTTGTGACATGAAGCAATGTGGTGATGTAGTTGGAGAGCTTGTAGTAGCATCTTCATCATGGCTTGAGCATGAACCATCATCACCATCAAGTGTGCATGGGGTAGCATCATCACTTGCAACACTTGTGGCATCATCATCAACCTTGTCAAGTGAACTTGTAGTGGATTGATCATCATCATCCTCACTTGACAATGAGGTGGAGCAATCTTCCACAATCACCAAATTGTGGTTATGCTCAACACACTCATGTGCCTCCTCCTTGGGCTCATCATCATCATCGGAGACCGTCCCATATTTCTCATTGAGATAACTCCAAATCTCATGGGCGGTCTTCATGTCCATGATCTCTCCAAATATGCAATCATGCAAAGATCTATACATGATGTTAGTAGCTTGGATGTCGAGATCTAGGCATTTCTCTTGTGCTTGAGTTAGATTATCTTCATCTAACACATGAGAAAAGCCTACATCTACCATCCACCACATTTGAGGGCATACATACTTAAAATTACATATCATCCAATTTTTCCATTGTGCAAAGTGTGTGCCATAAAAAATGTATGGACAATCATCTAGCCCATTAGACGCCATCCTCTCGGGTCGGTGAAGACCACAAATGAGAGACCGGGCTCCGATGCCACTTGAAGGGTCGAGATGGCGACTAGAGGGGGGGTGAATAGTCTTTTCTAAAACTTAATCGCGTCGGCTAACCGATACAAATGCAGAATTTAAACTAACGGTCTAGCCAAGACTACACCCCACTATATATGTTCACTAGCACCTTGCAAAGATAACAATTATGCAACAAAGGTGCCGGGCTAGCTAGAGCTCTCCTAAACAATTCTAGGAGCAAGGTTACACAAACCTATGCCACTAGTACTTTAAGCGACAAGGGAGCTCCTACACATGCTAGTAAGCAAAAGCACAAAGCTAACTAAGCTCACCAGCAATGCTCAATAACAAGGCAACCAATGCCTAATTAGAGAGCGCAAATACTTAGCTACACAAACTAAGCAATGTGACTAACAAGGTTACTAAAACCAAATTAGCCACGCAAGGGAGCTACTTCTATGCTACACAAGCAAGAAGGTAATTAGCACGCTACGCAAGCTATCTAATTACAAGAGCAACTACACAAGCTTAATATGTATAAAAGTAATTGCAAGCTTGTGTAATGGGGATGCAAACCAACGGGAAGAATAAGGTTGACACGATGATTTTTCTCCCGAGGTTCACGTGTTTGCCAACACGCTAGTCCCCGTTGTGTCGACCGCTCACTTGGTGGTTCGGCGGCTAATTAGCATCACCCGCTAAGCCCGCACGTCGGGCGCCGCAAGAACCTACCCCTTGAGTGAGGGTAGCTCAATGACACGCTTTACTAGAGTTGCTCTTCACGGCTCCCGCGGGGCGAGCACAATGCCCCTCACAAGCACTTCTCCAGAGCGCCGCACAAGCTTCTTGCGCGCTTCGACGGAGACCACCACCAAGCCATCTAGAAGGTGGCAACCTCCAAGAGTAACAAGCACCACCGGCTTGCAACTCGATCACCTAGTGCCACTCGATGCAACCTCACGATGCAATCGCACTAGAATCGCTCACTCACACAATCGAATGATCACTATCAAGTATGTGTGTGATGGAGGGCTCCCAAGCACTCACAAGCATGGACACTAAGTCCCTTGAGGTGCTCCACACCAGCCATGGCCGAAGGCCACTTCTATTTATAGCCCCAAGGGCTAAACTAGCCGTTACCCCTTCATTGGGTAACGGTCGGGCCGACCGGACGCTCCGGTCGTGTTGACCGGACGCTGGACCTCAGCGTCCGGTCGCTCGCAGACGACCACGTGTCCCAATTCCAACGGTCACTTGACCTGACCGGACGCTCCAGCTTCAACTGACCGGACGCTGGACCCTCAGTGTCCGGTCGTTTCCAGTAAGCTCCCGAGCATGACCGGACACGTCCGGTCGAACACGATCGGACGCAGCCAGCGTCCGGTCACTCTCAGCTACTGCTACACTCCACGTCAGCGCGACCGGACACAGCCTACCAGCGTCCGGTGCATTCAGATCCAGTGTCCGGTCAGTTGACCGACGCCGGCATCTTCGCGACCAACTCGTTTTCACTTCTAACTTCTTCACCCTTGCTCCAATGTGCTAACCACCAAGAACTTGCATCCGGCGCAATAGAAAATAGGCATTCCATTTTCCCGAAAGCGCCGAATCCAGCCTCACAAGCTCGGCGGGAGGGAGAGAGGGACCCAAACCCATCTCACCCCTGCAAACACCACCTCCTTTGTAAATGTGCCAACACCACCAAGTGTACACCACCATGTGTAAGTGTGTTAGCATTTTCACAATCATTTCCCAAAGGATGTTAGCCACTCAACTTGCCACGCCACTCGATCCTAGCGACAATGCAAAGTTAGATCACTCGAGTGGCACTAGATGACCGATATGCAAACAAGTTTGCCCCTCTTGATAGTACGGCCATCTATCCTAAATCTGGTCATAAACTTCTCTACACACCTATGACCGGTGAAATGAAATGCCCTAGGTTATACCTTTGCCTTGCGCATTCCATTCCATCTCCTCCAATGTCGATGCAACACATGCACCAACACGATCAACAATGATATGATCCACTTCATATCATCACATGATCATATTGGTTCATCGATCTTGACTCTACTTGCTCTTCACCGTTGCCATCGTCCATCGGCGCCAAGTCTTGCTCAAGCTTCACTGCCACGCGGTCCATCACTCCAAAGCCTTCGACTTGCCCTTCACGCTTGCAACCGGTCCATCAAGCCAAGTCTTGTCTTGATCTTCTCCACCTTGATCACATGACTCAATGTCATGTCTCATGTGCAATAAGCTCCTTCATCATCACATGTGTGAGCTTTGCAACATCTCCAAGCCATTTTCACCTTCATGGCATATGTTGCTCACACACATGTACCTGTGGACTAATCACCTGTGTATCTCACATAAACACAATTAGTCTACCTAGGTTGTCACTTAATTACCAAAACCAACAAGGACCTTTCAAGAGTACTAGAAGGGCGTCCGATTTGAGCAGCTGGTGGCTATGTCCAAACAGCTACGTGGCAAGTCCGAGCAACTGGCAAGTGCTTCCATGCAACTAGAGCAGAAGTCCGAGCAGCTCAGAAGCGTATCCGAGCAGAAAGCAGGTACTATAAATTAGCAAATGTGCTTTGTATTGCTGAATAGTTATATCTTTGGTGATGACTATTGTGCTCGTAGAGCAAGATGCAGAGCTCGGCCAGCTGTGCCAAGCCATCAAACAACTTCAAGAGGAGAAGACGAAGGAGACAAGGTCAGCAGACAAACTGGCCAAGGAGCTAAAAGGTGAGTACTTCCTGGTCAGAGTTACTGCTGAAGTAGTTTCCTTGCTTGATGGAACCTTGTAATGCTTGTAGACTACCATCGGAGGGTCAAGGCACAGTTTGATGTGTTGGTGCAGGAGGCCAGGACCCAATAGGAGAAGTTCGACGCCGTAGTCGCCAGGGTTAAACCGGTGCTTGACTGCGTTGACCTAGAGGTGGCTCCTCAGCCCAACAGTATGCCGCCACGTTCAAACACTATCATCCAAAGGTGCAAGGTGGCGTGGGAGAGCTTCAACTGCGATGCCGTTGTTACCGCCATTACGCATGCCCTTGCAGTGGTTCAGTCCCACTATCAATCCATTGACCTTCAGGCAATAGGGGCCAGATTCGCTGAAGGGATGGGTGAGGCAAAGACCCAGCAGCTAGAGGATGAGGTGGAGGATGTGGCAAAAAAGCTAGCCGGCAACAAAGATCTGTTCAGCGAGACGGACGGCGATGGCAGAGCTCGGTGACCTGCTCAGAGAGTATTGTCTGTAACATCTGGAGAGGGTAGTTAGAGCGTGCAAGAGCACAGAAAACATTTATGTATTTGTATAAATGTTAAAAAGTGCATATTTATGCAGCTTGCTCTTATTTGCGGTGAAAAATCATTGTAGTAATAACCCTAATGCAATTATACGTAGTATAAGTAGCATCCGAGCAGTTAGTTCATTACTGGACTCTTTGGCCTTAGCTAGCCCATAGTCCATAACATCGAGCGTGGAGCCCATGCACATGTAGGAAGAACAGGCGTCACTAAGGAACCACAACTGACCACCCATAACGCAGAGCGTGGAGCCCGTAGCACGTGTAGGGAGAGATTGGAGATAGGGTCTTCTCCAAAGAGCATAGAGCGGAACGTGTGCTGCTCGGTAGTTGGCGAAATAACATGGAGATAAATGTAGTATAAGTGGCGTCTGAGCAGTTCGTTCTTTACTGAGCTCTCGGCCTTGGCTAGCCCATAGAGCGCAGAGCCCGTGCATGTGTAGGAGGAACAGGCGTCACTAAGGAACCGTAGCCGACCACCCATAATGCAGAGTGTGGAGCCCGTAGCACATGTAGGGAGAGATCGGAGACTGGGTCTTCTCCAAAGAGAACAGAACAGAACGTATGTTACTCGCTGATCAGTGAAAATATCTTGGAGATTTAGAGAAAACTATTTGGCCAAATACGATGGCGATTTGGAGAAACGTGTTCGACGATTTGGAGAAACGTGTTTGGCGTAGTTATGGCGATTTCGTATTGGAATTTGTTATGGAGTAGCTGAAAGCTCAACGACCGTAAGTGGAGATTAAACCATAATGGAGACAAATTATGGCGACCAAAACTTTATTCATCATGAAGTGGAGAGTACATATCTAGAGCATTTCAAGGATAGAAATGTATAAGGTGCTCGATGTGCCATGAATTGGGTACATTGATTCCATCTAAGTCGCATAGGCGATAAGACCCTAGTTGGGTAACCTCTTTGACGATGTAAGGCCCTTCCCATGGGGAGGAGAGCTTGTGCATCCCTTCGGTTTTTTGTTTTCTACGAAGAACGAGGTCACCGATAGCAAATGAACGACCTTTGATGTTGCGGTTATAGTACCTCCTCAAGCCTTCTAGATACTTGGATGTGTGGACACAAGTGATTAGGCATTCTTCCTCAGCCCTGTCGATGTCCTCTGTCTGGATAGCTGCGGCTTGCTCTTCATCATAATTTTCCACCCTAGGTGCTCGGAAGGCAATATCCGCCGGTAGTATGGCTTCTGAGCCATAGACCAAGAAATATGGAGACACATCGGTGCTGTGACTAGCTTGAGTACGTAGTCCCTAGACTATAGCTGGTAGTTCCTTGAGCCATCTGCCCAGATGCTTTTGTTCTTTCTGATATAGCCTCTTTTTGAGGGCATCAAGGATCATGCCATTCGCCCGTTTGACCTAGCCATTGGCTCTAGGATGGGCAATGGAGACATATTTGGTGGAGATGCACCGATCTTCGTAGAAGTCTCAAAAGTGATGGCTAGTAAACATAGTTTCAAGGTCGGTGATGAAGCTATTCGGGAGACCAAATCTATGGATGATATCTTCGAAGAGCTCGACTGCTTTCTTTGTAGTAGCCAAGACGAGTGGTTTATACTCGATCCACTTGGAGAACTTGTTGATGGCAACGTATATGTACCGAAAACCCCCTGGCGCTGGCTTGAAAGGCCCAATCATATCTAGTCCCTAGCATGTGAAGGGCTAGGAAGCTGAGATGGTCTACAACTCTTGTGTCGGCAAGTGTATTTGCTTGGCGAAAAATTGGCAACCTTCACAATGTCAGACAAGGTCTTCTACATCAGAGATGGCCGTGGGCTAGTAAAAACTAGCTTGGAAAGCTTTGTCAACCAGTGTTCTTGAGGCCATGTTGTTGCCACAGGAACCAGAGTGAATTTCGAGAAGTGTCTTCACTTTGTCTTCTTGGGTGATGCATTTTTGCAGTATCCCTTCCTTGGCACTTTTTCTCATCAAGTTGCTGTCCACCATGAAAGGTCCTTGTTTGGTTTTGGTAATTGAGTGACAACTTAGGTGGACTAATTGTGTTTATATGAGATACACAGGTGATTAGTCCACAGGTACATGTGTGTGAGCAACATATGCCATGAAGGTGAAAATGGCTTGGAGATGTTGCAAAGCTCACACATGTGATGATGAAGGAGCTTAAATGCACATGAGACATGACATTGAGTCATGTGATCAAGGTGGAGAAGATCAAGACAAGACTTGGCTTGATGGACCGGTTGCAAGCGTGAAGGGCAAGTCGAAGGCTTTGGAGTGATGGACCGCGTGGCGGTAAAGCTTGAGCAAGACTTGGCGCCGATGGATGATGGCAATGGTGAAGAGAAGGTAAAGTCAAGATCGATGAACCAATATGATCACATGATGACATGAAGTGGATCATATCATTGTTGATCGTGTTGGTGCATGTGTTGCATCAACATTGGAGGAGATGGAATGGAATGCGCAAGGCAAAGGTATAACCTAGGGCATTTCATTTCACCGGTCATAGGTGTGTAGAGAAGTTTATGACTGGGTTTAGGATAGATGGCCATACTATCAAGAGGGGCAAACTTGTTTGCATATCGGTCATCTAGTGCCACTCGAGTGATCTAACTTTGCATCGTCGCTAGGATTGAGTGGCGTGGTAAGTTGAGTGACTAATCCTTTGAAAATGATTATGAAAATGTTAACACACATACACATGGTGGTGTACACTTAGTGGTGTTGGCACATTTACAATGGAGATGGAGTTGAAGTTGATGTGGATCAACTTGGTGAAGAAACTCCACCAGCGGAGTGTCCGCCCGTAGAGTGTGGACAGTCCGACGGTGTCATCGGCGCCCTACACAGAAAAGACAGAGTCTCACTAGGTGCACCGGACGCTGGCACTAGAAGTGATCGGATGCTGGCAGGGCATGTCCGGTCAGGCTGACGCATGATGATGCAGGAGCTGGAGTTTGACCGGACGATGGGCTGCGTCTGATCATGTGCGATCGGACACGTCCGGTCAAGGTTGGTACCTTCTGTAAACGACTAGACGCTGAGGGTCTAGCGTCCGATTAGTTGAAGCTGCTGTGTCTAGTTAGAAGATGACCATTGAGATCGGAAGAATGCCGTTGAACGCAGGTGACATGTGGCTGTCATCGAGCGACCGGACGCTGAGGTCCAGCATCCGGTCAACATGATCGGAGCATCCGATCAACCCGACAGTTGCCCAGTGAAGGGGTAACGGCTAGTTTAGACCTTGGGGCTATAAATAGAAGTGGCCTTCGGCCATGGCTAGAGTTGAGCACCTTGGGGGACTTTGTGTCTATGCTTGAGAGTGCTTAGGAGCCCTCCATCTCACACATACTTGATAGTGATCATCCGATTGTGTGAGCAAGCGATTCTAGTGCGATTGCATCGTGAGGTTGCATCGAGTGGCACCAGGTGATCGAGTTGCAAGCCGGTGGTGCTTGTTACTCTTGGAGGTTGCCACCTCCTAGATGGCTTGGTGGTGGTCTCCATGGAAGCCCACAAGAAGCTTGTGCGGTGCTCCGGAGAAGTGCTTGTGAGGGGCACTTGTGCTCGCCCCGCGGGAGCCATGAAGAGCAACTTTAGTAAAGCATGTCATTGAGCTACCCTCACTCAAGGGGTAGGTTCTTGCGGTGCCCGACGTGCGGGCTTAGCGGGTGATGCTAATTAGCCGCTGAACCACCAAGTGAGCGGTCGACACAACGGGGACTAGCGTGTTGACAAACACGTGAACCTCGGGAGAAAAATCATCATGTCAACCTTGTTCTTCCCATTGGTTTGCATCCCCATTACACAAGCTTGCAATTACTTTTATACATATTAAGCTTGTATAGTTGCTCTTGTAATTAGATAGCTTGTGTAGCTTGCTAATTACCTTCTTGCTTGTGTAGCATAGAAGTAGCTCCCTTACATGGCTAATTTGGTTTTAGTAATCTTGTTAGTCACATTGCTTAGTTTGTGTAGCTAAGTGTTTGCGCTCTCTAATTAGGCATTGGTTGCCTTGTTATTGAGCATTGCTAGTGAGCTTAGTTAGCTTTGTGCTTTTGCTTACTAGCATGTGTAGGAGCTCCCTTGTTGCTTAAAGTACTAGTGGCACAGGTTTCTGTGACCTTGCTCCTAGAATTGTTTAGGAGAGCTCTAGCTAGCCCAGCACCTTAGTTGCATAATTAGTATCTTTGCTAGGTGCTAGTGAACATATATAGAGGGGTGTAGTCTTAGCTAGACCGATTGTTTTAATTCCGCATTTATATCGGTTAGCCGACGCGACTAAATTTAGAAAAGGCTATTCACCCCCCTCTAGTCCACCATCTCGACCCTTCAAGTGGTATCAGAGCCCGGTCTCTCATTTGTGGTCTTCACCGACCCGAGAGGATGGCGTTTAATGGGCTAGATGTTTGTGAGGCACACATTTTTGATGGCACAAACTTTGTACTTTGGAAAAATCACATGCTTGATCATTTTCGTGCAAAGGGGCCTAAATTTTGGTGGGTTATCACAAGTGGTCTCACCCATGTCTTGGACCATAAAAATCTCACCAAAGCTCAAAGAGTTCTCTATGAATTTGATGCACATGCTTGTTGTTTTCTAATGGATGCTTTAAGCTTTGATTTGATGAAACAAGTAAACATCAAGGGAACCGCTCGTGAAATATGGGAGTCCATCAAGGAAACCTTCGGTGATTCCTCCACATGGGATGATGACAAATTCAAGAAGGAGGAGGAGCCCAAGAAGGAGGTGCATAAGTGTGTTGACCATGATCACAATTTGGTGATTATGAAAGATTGCTCCACCTCATGGTCAAGTGATGATGATGATGATCGATCCACTACAAGTTCACTTGACAAGGTTGATGATGATGCCACAAGTGTTGCAAGTGATGATGCTACCCCATGCACACTTGATGGTGATGATGGTTCATGCTCAAGCCATGATGAAGATGCTACTACAAGCACTCCAACTACATCACCACATTGCTTCATGTCACAAGGTGACACCAAGGTATCAAAGGATAATGTGGTTGATCATGTTGATTCATATGATGAGCTTGTTAGTAGACTTGCTAGCATGACCATATCTTTAGAAAATGAGAAAGCTAAAACATTGAAATTAGAAAATGAAAACTCATTTCTAAAGAACTCTTGTGAAGAACATAAAGACTTACTTGATGCTTATAAATCTTCACTTGATGAGCTAAAATTGAATCATGAGACACTACTTGCATCTCATGATAAATTATTAGAAAAACACGCCTCTCTCATTAAAGTGTTTACAAAGAAACTTAAAAATAGTGAGAGCTCATCACATGGATCAAATGATAAATTGCAAAATGTTGCTAACCCTTGTGATGTAGGCAAGAAGCATGTATCCACCTCTTGTGATGATTTATTAGATATGCCATGCTCTTCACATATAGATGCTTGTTCTACTTCTATGTCTTGTGAGACTAACATTTTGAAGGAGAACATTGAGCTCAAAAGTGAAGTGAAGAAATTGAGCAACAAGTTAGAGAGGTGCTACAACTCAAAAGTCACCTTTGAGCACATGTTGAAGACTCAAAGAAACTATGGTGACAAGTGTGGCCTTGGCTTCAAGAAGAAGATGACAAAGGGTGAAAGAAAGAGAGAAAGAATGATGAAGAAGCTACAACAAAGAAAGCTCTCTCATACCATGTGCTACCGGTGTCATGAAGCGGGACACCTTGCAAATGGTTGCCCTAACATTGAGAAGCTCAAGAGTATAAAAGAAGAAGAGAGGCTAAAGCATGTCAAGTGCTTCAAGTGCCGCACTTGGGGTCATCTTACCTCAATGTGCCCAACCAAGCAATTGGTGAAGCAACAAGTGAAGCCTCAACCAAAGCCACAAGTTGAGCAAGAGAAGACACCCCAAGTTCAAATCAAGATCAACCATGAAGATGATGGTGACTTAATGATAAAGAAGAAGAAAATAAGAAGGGGTGGAAAGGCAAGGCATCCAATGCAAACGATGCCAAGATGATGAGCAAGAATGAAGATGAGAAGAAAGTCTATGCTCACATCAAGTGCTTCAAGTGTGAAAATATAGGACACTTTGCCTCTAAGTGTCCTACCAAGCTTGAGAAGAAGACTCACGCAATCTATGAGAGGCAAGGCAATGAGAAGCACCACATGAGCAAAGAAGAGAAGGCTCAAGCAAAAAGAAAGTGCTACTCATGCCGGGAAAGGGGACACATGGCACATTCATATCCCCTAGGTAACACTCCTAAGCCTATTTCAATTGATGATGATTCTATGCTTAGGAAGGATGGCAATGGTACCTCATTGGTTGAAATTACAAAACATCCCGCTACTCACTAAGGGTCCGTTTGGTTGGGCTTTTGGCTTTGGCTTTTGGCCCCAAAAGCCAAAAGCCCAACCAAAGGGGGTGCTTTTGGAGGCTGCTTTTTCAGAAGCAGCTGCTTTTCCATAGTACATTTTTGAAAGCTGGTTTGACCCTGCTTTTGGCTTTTGGCTTTCTACTTTTCAAAATTAGTGGAATAAAAAGCTCTTCCATAGTTGTTTAAAGAGAGATAAAGATAAAAGGTATATTTTATATTTGTTTAACAAAACAGCTTTCAGCTTTTCTATAGCTCACAGCCCATAGCAGCTTTCTCACAGCTTACAGCCCATAGCAGCTTTTTCCCATAGCCACAGCTCAACCAAACACACCCTAAGGCTATGCCTAAGTATGTTGCTCCTAACTTGAGAGGACCCAAACTTGTTTGGGTACCATCAAAAAGTGGATGATTGATTATAGGTACCATCGGTATTGGAGGCTTGGTTCAAATGATATTCATCTTGTTGATTATGTAGTTGAGCCAAGTATTGCTAAGTGATGATCATTGTCCCAATGCCCTGACAAATTGAGTGAAGTCCAAATGCTATCAACATACAAGTGCTATAATTCAAGTTGTTGGTAATTTATTGGAATATTTGATGACTTGCAAATAATTGAGTTGAAGCTTGCTAGTTGGATGATCATGAGCTAACCAAGGTATATCTTTTATTGATTATTTTATTTGGGTGCATATGAGTTGAATGAATTGGATAAATATACATTGTTGCTTGCTATAAGATGATTGAATGGATAATTACTTAGTAATCAAGTTTGGATTGATTTGTGTTGGATAAGTTCATAAGATGACATTTAGGAAGTGGTTTGAATGGATATATGTCTTATGAAAGTATTCAAACAAGTTAGCTTCAAGTTTGATTCATATTTGATGAAGTATAGCTCAAGTGTTGAAATCTGTCCTATATTACAAAATCTGAGCTAGCTATGATCTTAGCCATGTTTGAGTGACCAAAACTTATTGGATTGGCATGAAAATTGGTATACATGCTCTAGACTTATGGTATAAGATGCTGTAGAAATTTCATGAAAATTGGATAAGAAATGCTTTAGTTTTGGAGTGATTCTTGTTAGCTATAGTGCAGCAGTTTTCAGCATGTAGCAGTGGTGGAAGAATTGATATATGGCAGCAATCTAGACATCAAATGAAGCTCAAATTTTTACAGCTGCTAAATAACTTAGTAAATAACATCTCCACCAAATTTCGTGGTATTTGGATTTGTACTTTGGGAGATATGCTTATTTCTTTGAAGGGTACAAAATCTGTCAAAAAAGTGACAAATGTTGGATTGATCTAGAGTCACTTTGATTGAAAGGTCCTCAAGTTGGAAACATGTTTACAAGTGTTTGAGGTACCTAAGTTTGGTTTTGAGATGATCTAAAAGCATGACAATTAAAGAGTACAAGGCCATTTGATTGTGAAATGTACTTTGCATACATTTGGTACTCAAATTGGAAGATCAAGATCAAACTCAAGATGAAGTCGAAGGTTAAGTTCTGGATATGATTGGAAATCATTTGGTAGAAAGAAAAGAACTTAAACAAGAAGAAAGAAAAGGACTTAAAGAAGGAATCAAGGTTACTCATCAAGTTAAGTCCATCACTTGGATCAATCAATCAAGTCATTTCAAGTGAGTATCAAGAATGATTCTTGGAGAGAGGTCACTTCTCCCTAGTGTAGGGGCTTGCCGCCTATGTGTAGGTGAACCAAGTGTGGTACTTGGAAGGCTAACATGAAAGTGGTGATCCGAGGAACATTTGAGATGCTTAGTTGAAGCAATCAAAAGGATTGATCAAGAAAAGCAAGCAACATCCAAAAGAGAGCTAATCATGATATTTCAAGTAGTATTCTCAAATTGATACTCTCATGCAAGCAAAGATCAAAAGATAAAGCAAGTCAACCACAACAAGAAAGTGCACTTGATCATAAGTGGTATTCATTTCATATGGGTGAAGAATGAAATTCAATATGGTATCTATTGGTCTTCACCAAGCTTATAATTGGACCTCACATTGCTATTGGAGTAATGAATTGGAATCTATATGACTATCCTCTACTCCAACATAGCAAAAGTATCATTGTAATGTGCATGATCATTTCATCCCTTACTAGTATGTGGTTAGTGCATATAGTACATGCTTCATAGGATCATGCATAACAAATGAAATGTTTAAATTCATAGCCTACCACTATTGTTTGAATGATTACTTGATCTAGTGGTTAGTACATGAATTTGTTCATGAGCTAGTGAACCCAAGTACTTGACTTAATTTGGATTGCTAACAAGTGACAAGTACAACATTGGCAAGATAACCCTTGCAAGAGGTGTGAAGAAGCTTGTCATTGGTTCAACCCGGACTTGAAAGCTTAGGCAAATCAATTTAGTTCAAGTCAACCATAGAAGCTCATGATAGTGATAAGAGTACAAGCACAAGACAACAATGCAAATGGATATCTAGTTTGTATGTTTCAAGTGGTATCTAGACTCAAGTATTTCATCAAGATTTCATAAGTGATGTCTAGAGCAACTCACAAGTGATATCCTATAAGTGGTACTCATGAAGATAGCAAATTTTCAAGAAATGGTCTTTATTGATAAATCAAACAAGTGGTTCCATACTAGTAGATTCTTTCAAATAGTATTCACTTCCTACAAGTGGTATCTATACATAGTATCAACCATGAAAGACGATGGTTCCACAAGTGATCCTCAACTTTAAGTGATCATCAAATAAAGAATGCATCCCTCACCTACAAGAGCTCAAGTATATCAAATGGATGACCCATGCTATCACATAGGGGGAGGTGTCCCACAAATTGATCACAAGATCAAAAATCTTATATGTGGTATCTCAAGAAGCCCTACACAAGATACAAGTGGTACAAGCTACAAGTGGTATTTACAAATGGTGTCATTCCAATAATCAAGTGATGTCCATCAAAAATACAAGATTCAAGCCTCAACTATCTACCCCAAATACAAGTGGTATTTCGAGAAGTGTCTTCACTTTGTCTTCTTGGGTGATGCATTTTTGCAGTATCCCTTCCTTGGCACTTTTTCTCATCAAGTTGCTGTCCACCATGAAAGGTCCTTATTTGGTTTTAGTAATTGAGTGACAACTTAGGTGGACTAATTGTGTTTATATGAGATACACAGGTGATTAGTCCACAGGTACATGTGTGTGAGCAACATATGCCATGAAGGTGAAAATGGCTTGGAGATGTTGCAAAGCTCACACATGTGATGATGAAGGAGCTTAAATGCACATGAGACATGACATTGAGTCATGTGATCAAGGTGGAGAAGATCAAGACAAGACTTGGCTTGATGGACCGGTTGCAAGCGTGAAGGGCAAGTCGAAGGCTTTGGAGTGATGGACCGCGTGGCGGTAAAGCTTGAGCAAGACTTGGCGCCGATGGATGATGGCAATGGTGAAGAGAAGGTAAAGTCAAGATCGATGAACCAATATGATCACATGATGACATGAAGTGGATCATATCATTGTTGATCGTGTTGGTGCATGTGTTGCATCAACATTGGAGGAGATGGAATGGAATGCGCAAGGCAAAGGTATAACCTAGGGCATTTCATTTCACCGGTCATAGGTGTGTAGAGAAGTTTATGACTGGGTTTAGGATAGATGGCCATACTATCAAGAGGGGCAAACTTGTTTGCATATCGGTCATCTAGTGCCACTCGAGTGATCTAACTTTGCATCGTCGCTAGGATTGAGTGGCGTGGTAAGTTGAGTGACTAATCCTTTGAAAATGATTATGAAAATGTTAACACACATACACATGGTGGTGTACACTTAGTGGTGTTGGCACATTTACAATGGAGATGGAGTTGAAGTTGATGTGGATCAACTTGGTGAAGAAACTCCACCAGCGGAGTGTCCGCCCGTAGAGTGTGGACAGTCCGACGGTGTCATCGGCGCCCTACACAGAAAAGACAGAGTCTCACTAGGTGCACCGGACGCTGGCACTAGAAGTGATCGGATGCTGGCAGGGCATGTCCGGTCAGGCTGACGCATGATGATGCAGGAGCTGGAGTTTGACCGGACGATGGGCTGCGTCCGATCACGTGCGACCGGACGCGTTCAGTCAATGTCAGTACCTTACTGTTAACGATTGGACGCTGAGGGTCCAGCATCTGGTCAGTTAAAGCTGTTGCGTCTGGTTAGAAGATGACCGTTGAGATTGGAAGAATGCCGTTGAATGCAGGTGACACGTGGTTGTCATCGGGCGACCGAACGTTGAGGTCCAGCATCCGATCAACACAACCAGAGCGTCCGATCAACCTGACAGTTGCCTAGTGAAGGGGTAACGGCTAGTTTAGCCCTTGGGGCTATAAATAGAAGTGGCCTTCGGCCATGGCTGGAGTTGAGCACCTTGGGGGACTTTGTGTCCATGCTTGAGAGTGCTTAGGAGCCCTCCATCTCACACATACTTGATAGTGATCATCCGATTATGTGAGCGAGCAATTCTAGTGCGATTGCATCATGAGGTTACATCGAGTAGCACTAGGTGATCGAGTTGCAAGCCAGTGGTGCTTGTTACTCTTGGAGGTTGCCACCTCCTAGACAGCTTAGTGGTGGTCTCCGTGGAAGCCCGCAAGAAGCTTGTGCGATGCTCTGGAGAAGTGCTTGTGAGGGGCACTTGTGCTCGCCCCGCGGGAGCCACGAAGAGCAACTTTAGTAAAGCGTGTCATTGAGCTACCCTCACTCAAGGGGTAGGTTCTTACGGTGCCCAACGTGCGGGCTTAGCGGGTGATGCTAATTAGCCGCCGAACCACCAAGTGAGCGGTCGACACAATAGGGACTAGCGTGTTGGCAAACACGTGAACGTCGGGAGAAAAATCATCGTGTCAACCTTGTTCTTCCTATTGGTTTGCATCCCCATTACACAAGCTTGCAATTACTTTTATACATATTAAGCTTGTGTAGTTGCTCTTGTAATTAGATAGCTTGTGTAGCTTGCTAATTACCTTCTTGCTTGTGTAGCATAGAAGTAGCTCCCTTGCGTGGCTAATTTGGTTTTAGTAATCTTGTTAGTCACATTGCTTAGTTTGTGTAGCTAAGTATTTACGCTCTCTAATTAGGCATTGGTTGCCTTATTATTGAGCATTGCTAGTGAGCTTAGTTAGCTTTGTGCTTTTGCTTACTAGCATGTGTAGGAGCTCCCTTGTTGCTTAAAGTACTAGTGGCACAGGTTTGTGTGACCTTGCTCCTAGAATTGTTTAGGAGAGCTCTAGCTAGCCCGGCACCTTAGTTGTATAATTAGTATCTTTGCTAGGTGCTAGTGAACATATATAGAGGGGTGTAGTCTTGGCTAGACCGATTGTTTTAATTCCGCATTTATATCGGTTAGCCAACGCGATTAAATTTAGAAAAGACTATTCACCCCCCCTCTAGTCCGCCATCTCGACCCTTCACACCAGCATGTAATGCTTGCTTCGATGGATTAGGCATTTGGTTTTAGTCTTATGAGCGGGTACTTCAGTGCTAGAGAGGTACTTGATGAACTATTCCCTCCAATCAGCGGCTGGCGAAGGTACCATAAGTACTAGCTACTCAGCGAGGGGAACTTTCTGAATTTCCTTATCTTCCTTAATGGATGGCGCTAGAAGATCTTGAATGAAGACCCCCAACAGAATCACGGCATGAGAGGAGTCTAACTTGGATAAGTGGTTGGTGAGCTGATTTTGATCGCATACCACATGGTGGTACTCGATACCATAGAATTTCCCTTCAAGCTTCATGATTTCGATGCAATATGCATCCATCTTCTCATTGGAGCAAGACCAGTCTTTATTGAGCTGGTTGATGACTAGTGCGGAGTCCCCGTATACCATGATGCATTTAACACCGAGCTCAACGGCTATACAGAGTCCATGGAGACATGCTTCATATTCGGCGGCGTTGTTGGAGGCCGAAAAATGTATCTAGAGAACGTATCAGAGCTTATCCTTGGTTGGCGTGATGAACAAAATGCCCACACCAGCACCATTGATGTTGAGAGTGTCGTTAAAGTACATCACCTAGTGCTCAGGACAAGTAGTGGCGATAGGTTCTTGAATCTCAGTCCACTCAGTGACAAAATCAGCAAGCGCCTGAGACTTGATGGTAGGTCTACTTCTAAATTCAGTGGAGTAAGTACGGAGCTTGACAACCCACTTGATGATATGGTCATTAGCCTCTTTGTTGTAGAGAATGTCCCCTAGAGGGAACTCGGTGACCACGGCAATCTTGTAATATTCAAAGTAGTGGTGAAGCTTGCGCGACGTAATCAGGATGGTGTACAATAGCTTCTAGATCTTAGGATAACGAGTCTTGGGTTCATTGAGAACCTCACTAATGAAGTATACCAGACGTTGCACCTTATAGGCATGCCCGACCTCCTTGCGTTTGACCACAATGGTCGTGCTAACGACGCGAGATGTAGCGGCGATGTAGATTAGGAGAGTTTCGTCTGGCCGTGGCACTGTCATGATCGAAGGCTTTGTTAGGAACAACTTGAGCTGCTCAAAAGTCATGTCTACCTCCTCTGACTAGGAAAAGCGCTCGAAGGCCTTGAGAAGTTTGAAGAACGGTAGCCCTTTTTCGCTGAGGCACGATATGAAGTGGCTTAAAGCAGCCATGCAGCCTGTAAGCTTCTATATATCCATGATGCATGTTGGTCATTTCATGTTGGTGATGGCAAAAACCTTGTCAGGGTTGGGCTCAATGCCTCGTGCGCTGACGATGTAGCCCAGGAGTATATCGGATGGAACTCCAAAGATGCACTTTGAAGGGTTCAGCTTCCATCGGTACCTTTTAAGGTTGGCGAACGTTTCTTCGAGGTTGGCGATAAGATCATCGATGGTTTTGGACTTGATGACCACATCGTTGATGTAAGCTTCGACATTGTGGCTGATCTGTTGATCAAGGCACATCAGGATAGCCCTTTGATAAGTTGCCCTGGTGTTCTTGAGTCTAAAGGACATGGTGGTGTAGCAGTACGCACCGAAGGGCGTGATGAATGATGTCTTGATCTGCTCTTCTTCCTCGAGGGAGATCTGGTGATAGCCAGAGTAACAATCGAGGAAGGAGAGCAGTTTGCAGCCGGTGGTGGAGTCTACAACCTCATCTATCCAAGGTAGGCCAAAGGGGTCTTTAGGGCAGTGTTTGTTAAGATCAGTGTAATCAACACACATTCTCCATTCTTTATTCTTTTTTTTGAACGAGAATAGGGTTTGCTAACCACTCAGGATGATACACTTCTTTTATGAATCTGGCAGCAAGGAGCCATTTTATTTCTACCCTAATAGCCTCCTTCTTATCTGGCACGAATCGACAAAGTTTCTGCTTGATCAGTTTGGCGGTCGGCGAGACATTCAAGGAGTGCTCGATCTTCTCCTGCGGTACCCCTGGCATGTTTGCAGGTTTCCAAGCAAACATGTTGGCGTTGGCATGTAGGAAGGAGACGAGCGTGCTTTCTAATTTGGGGTCGAGGTGAGCCCCAATCTTCACGGTCTTGGATGGGTCATCGAGACCAAGGCCGACCTCCTTGGTTTCCTTGGACTTGGTAGAGGCATGAGGAGGCTCCAGCGATGGGATCTCCAGTTCATCAGCGGGCACCATCTTGGCGTCGGTGACCACACTGGCCATCTAGATGGAGAGGTCGGTGGCTTTGGTGATGGCAAAACTCTATGTCTCGCAGGCGTAGGCGATGGAGAGGTTGGCCCACAAGGCCAGGACTCCTGCAGGCGAAGGCATCTTCAGCACTAGATAAGCATAGTGTGGTACGGTCATGAACTTGGCCAGAGCTAGCCAACCAAGTATGGCGTGGTAGGCGGTGTTGAAGTCGGTGACATAGAAGTTGATGTGCTTGACGCGGTAGTTGCTTGCCGTGCCAAACTGTACTAGTATGGTGATCTCTCCAAGTAGTTTGGATGCCCTGCTAGGTACCACACCCTAGAAGGAGGAGTCTGAGGGTGTGAGATCTGTTATCCCGAGGCCTAACTCCTTTAGGGCTCCGTCGAAGAGGAGATTAAGAGCGCTCCCACCGTCGACGAGTACTTTTCTAAAAAGCACCTTCTAGACGGTTGCATCGAGGATGAGGGGGAAACGCCCTGTGTAGGGGATGTCCGCCCACTAGTTGGCCCTGCTGAAGGTGTTGGGGACCTCAGACCATATGCGATAGCTAGGGTTGGTGGTGGCATCTTCTGTAGTGATGGCGAGCACCCGCCAGGCGGCGAGCTTCTGTTCTCTTCTGCTCTCGATGGAGGCGAGGCCCTCGAAGATGGCGGTGGCCTCTAGCTCCATCGTTGGTGTCATCGTCTAGCTTTTTGTCCTGGAACACCTTAGCCAAGTTGAGGCAGTCCTTCATCTTATGTCTGGCGTTCTTGTGGAGAGGGCATGGGCCATCGAGGATCTTCTTGTATTGCTCGTCGTAGTTGCGCTTGGCACGAGGTTCATTGATGGTGGCGACAATGTGGTCTGGTCGGCGGTAGCAATTTTGGCCAAACTTGGGTCCTTCTGGCCAATCATGGCCGTTGTCATGATGGTAACTGTGGTCATCGTAGCGGCAGTCATTGTAGCGTCGGTCATTGGGGCGGTCGTCGTAGTGGCGTGTTGGGCGATGAGTGCCCGCATCCTCATTGAAGCGCACCTTAGCTTCCTTGGCATCAACGTACTAGTTGGTGATCATGATCATCTCACCAATCCCTATGGGTGGCTTATGGTTGAACTTGGAGCAAAGCTCATGGTGGTGGAGTCCTTGGATGAAGGCGGTGATGACCTTAGCTTCTGTGATGTTGGGAATAGAATTCCTCATCTCGGAAAAGCGTCGGATGTAGCTACGGAGGAGCACGGACAGCTTCTGGTTGATGTGGTCTAGATCGTGCTTGGTGCCCGGCCAAGTACATGTAGCCATGTAATTATCGGTGAAGACTTTTTTTAGCTCTTCCCAGGATCCGATGGAGTCCAGGGCAAGGCTTGTAAACCAGCAAATGGCGGCTAGCGTGAGCATGATGGGAAGATAGTTCGCCATGACACTGGTGTCTCCTCCGATGGCGCGGACAGTAGTGGCGTAAGCCTATAGCCACTGTGTTGGATTCATCCTTCCTTCATAGGGCTCAACCCCGGTGATTTTAAAACCATAGGGCCATTGAAGTGTTCTTAGTGCCCTTGTGAATGTTGGGGGCCTTTAGGGTTATCGGTGTCATTGTCTATAGCGTTGCTGGTGGCGAGCGGCTCAAGAGCTGAGTTTGGGTTACCATACTCTTGCTCATACTCCTAGCGGTGGTGTACTTCTTCTTCATGTCAACCGAAACAGCGTTCATCGATATGTCGTCATGCATCTTGAAGATTGTTGAGGTGCACTCGGACGTCTTGGTCAACCTCCTGGTTGGGTTGGCGGTAATGTTCAATGTGGTTGCCTAGAGCTCCACCCTAGAGGGGTTGCCTATCATCGTGGTGTTGGTCGGTGAAGCGACTTGGGCGGCAATCAGATCTTGTGGTGACTGATCGGTGAATCGAGGTTGTGGAGTAGGTAGGTCTCTGATCCTAGTGGATCTCATTAACCTGGTAATGCGTCACTTTAAGCATTGCGACGACCTTGCTTACCTCTGGTGTATGTGGGAGCCAGGTGAGCTCATTGGTAGCCATGGCTAGGTTGGCGCTTGGGGTCTTGTAGATGTCATGGCCATCAACACAGACACACTCGTCGTCGAGGTTGCATTGGAGTGGTCTTCCTTGTGAGTCAAGCTACTGCTCGGCCCTCATAAGGACAATCTTGTTTGCTTAGTGTTGTGCTCGTTTGACATTCTGGTTCTCACAAGTGGTGTGTTCCTCCCTGGTTTCACCATTCTAAGGGGGGCTATCGATGCTAACGTTGAAGATTGTGCCACAACAGAACAGAGAGGGAAGAAGTAGTTCGGTGGTCGTTTCGACGATGATCTCCATAGAGCCCTAGGACATAGAGTCTGGATTCTCCTCTAGGATGGTCTGGAGGGATGCTCCAGAGCGTCGGCCGACGTGGATCATGTTGACGATCGGTGGAGGCTGGTCGGCGATCTGGTTGGCAGGAGGATGGACATCTCCAACTTGGTCGGTGAACCTGCCCCTTAGGGCATCTTGGTAAGCGGTGGCGACATTGGTGAACCCAAAGGGTAGGGCCATAACACTTGGAGTTTCCCAAGTAGCCTCTGATAGATCTAGATCGAAGGGTGGTCAATGCTGAACTAGAGTGTCTAGAGCTGATTCGGCGATGGAGAGGCAATCAGTGAGCTTCCGACCAACCCGATCGATGGATGCGATCAAATCATCATTATTGATCTACCTCCTCTAGTAGCGAGAAAGCGGGTGGTGAGTCGTTGATGAAGGTGACCTCAGAGGCAGTTCTGAGATCAGATCTATAGTCGTAGGTGTGGGGGTGATTGGCGTAGAATTGATCTGCACCGGCTCGAGGAGCTCTCCGACTCTGTCAGTGTTGATGATCCATGAGATGGATCCAACTATGAAGATCTAGCCAGGCTATGGGAGAGACAAAGAGTCTATAGAAAAAGCCATCTTGTTCAACAAGAAAACAACATGCACACCCCTACCTGGCGTGCCAACTGTCGACATAATATCATCGACAGTCGTCCGAGGGGTATCCCACGAAGGTAGATTGATCGGTAGAGAAGCGTGATCAAGAATAAGAAGGCAATAGAGACACACGAGTTAGATAGGTTCAGGCCATCGGTATGATGTAATACCCTACTTCTATGGTTTGTTGGTTTGTATTAGCTATCGTATGATATTGTGTGAATTTGGAGGGGGTCCCTGCCCGCCTTATATAGTCCAGGGGGTAGGGTTGCAAGTCAGTTAGATCTGAGAGATAACCAAAAAGTAATAATAGATTACAAGAATATTGGGATCATATGCATCCTAACAGATCTCATAATATCTTTAGGATATCTTCCCGGTGTTTTGCGAGAGGCGCTGAGTAGAGTCATGCCCCGCAAGGCTTCGTATTGTGGGCTAGGTTGCCCCTAGAGGCACAGCCCATATGGTCTACCGTGGGTATCTAGGGTCATACCCCCCACAGTGAGTCCCTGAGCACCTTGTACCCATTGTGCAACGCCATCTTGAGCTTGTCCGAGCATGTGCAAACAAAGCCGAGCAGTCAAACTCATGGTCCGACCACCGTGATGAGTTGCCGAGTAGTTGTGAGCAGTTGCCGAGTAGCGTGAACTATCGCAAAGCAACGTGAACCATAGCCAAGCAATATAACCTAAGTATGACTTGCCATAAGGGTGTAAGGAGCTCAAGCTCAGAATCGAAAATTTTCATCACAGTGGACGAAGTGTGCCCACTTAGAGTCCGACCACAAGAAAAGGAGGTAGTCTTCTTTAACTTCAAGAGGTGCGGAGTCTTCTAGATTCAAGCAAACACACTCACCACAAGGTGAAGTGTGCCCACTTAGTCCCCGAGCCAAACAGTAGATGATGTAGTCATGTGGTGCCAGGGTCCAAAGTAGAAGAATAGTAAAAGACCAGTCGAGCAGGCAGCCAGTCCCCGGGCGTAGCCTCGAAGTGAGAAAAAGCACATTCACCACAAGGTGAAGTGTGCCCACTTAGTCTCCAAGCCTGACAATAGGTGACACAGTCACATGGTGCTAGGGTTAAAAACAGCAGTCAATTGAAGAAAAATCCCCAATATGGTGAGGAACCAAGATGTAATACTAACGCAGTCCCTGAGCCACTTTAGGAAATCTTGGAGAAAACAAGACTGTCGACAAGTCATACCAACATGGTGACGATTCGTGAATCAATGTGCCCAGCTGGGTACCCCAAAAACACACGCCTCATCTGCACCCCAGGAATCAAAAACACATCGCGGGCATACAAGACCAACCCGTTCCACTCTTATCAAGGGGTCTAGGTCCCCGTCCAAACTAGGACTCCAAGCCCCCACCCTTGAGTCCCGGACTCAGTGCGATGCAAGGACCTCCACCCCAAAAACCACCCTAATAGTCCATCTGTAAAGAGCCAGACCCATGACAAGAGAGTAACAAGTTATCCCTGTGCCCATACACAAGTATGTGCTCGGGATAATAAGTCTATGGCTTGCTTAGAACCTAATGTAATGGCCACTCCTTAACCGACAAAGATAGGGAAATAGTGTAACCAAGCTATGCCCCGTTGGCCACAAGACACAACCCCTTACACCCACCGGTATCGATACCCTATCCCTACCCGGTCTCCATTTTTCCTTTCACCATTTTTATCATGTGTGATAATAATAATCACCTATTGTGAGTAACGATAAGTTACTCATGCTACCGAAATCCTGAGCATAGCAGCTACTCGACCTATGCTAGTAAGACTCATAGGTAGGTATATTTATGCATGTAGTTTCCATAAAATGCCTGTACGTAAATGCACATCACATATATATATATCTAGTGATCATTAAAATAAGGGTTATGCCCTGGGGCTTGCCTTGGGCATGCGTGGTGTCAGCAAAGTCAGCAATTGATGGCTCCGGGGCTTTCTCCTATATGAGAATCTCCTCCTCCTACTCCTCGATGACCACCTTGTACTCCTGCTCACCCACAGGCACGAACTCTACCAACTCATTATCTACATACATGAAATGATGATGCAACACTTTGTAATACGGCAACAACAACTCTTAAAATAAGAATACATCTATCAAGCTAGCTCTACCGACTAAGACGCTGAGTTACTTATTATTAGCACTAAACAAATATGAAATATTGCATGTATTATCTTAGCAACTAAAGGTATCCCTATTCTTAACACCGATTTACTACATATATGATAAAACAAGGAGTACTAGCTACCCTATTTATCGACCTCTTATAAGGCTACAAAAATTACAGTGAGCACATAATAATACAATGAACCTACTGTAAAAATTTCATGGCCAAAGCTATTACCAATTTGCAACAAAAATTCCTACAAACATTAAGTTAAATAATACTAAGCTTTCCTAAATGAATTAATGAGTCTATCATTATCACCGATAACTGTAAACCAACTACACCAACAGATAGATCACATTTTTAGAAACTTAATAGAATTTATTTCACAATTTTGGGATACTTATGTGAATTGATATTAATTTCCAAAGTTCAACTTAGAATGTAAATTATAAAGCTAATTATATCCTTTATAAAATGGAAAACCGATTCGGACCCGTGCGGCCCATGAGCGAGCGGCGCGGCCCACTCCTACACAGCACACGCGCATGCGTGACCCACCGGTGTGGCCCACGTGGCCAACCGGCATGGGTCAGTCAAAGCAGGCCGGCCCACGCTGCCAACCGACATGGCCTAGCCAGAGCAGGCTGGCCCACACGACTGACCGGCGTGGCCCAGCCGCACGACAACAGCCCACGACGGGAAAGCCCACGCGCTCTGGCAAAACCCATCTTGACCATGGCCAGTCCTTGGTTGACCCTACACGCGCACCAGTGTGGTGGCACTAGCACAAGGCGGTGACGCCGGCCAACCAAGCCCCACCCTACCCCCGATAGCGAGCTAATGCTCACCTAGATGCAAACGCAAGGTGATGGGCAGTGAAGCGGTGAACAGAGACGCGGTCTAGAGCTCTCTCCACGGTGGCGGGACTCCTACAGCGGTGGTGGCCATGTTCCTGTGAGCTCAAGCACAACTGAGATGAAAGGAACTAGAGGATACACATCAGAAACTCACCCCGTACCTACCAAACGTGGTGGTGTGACCAGGGACGAGATGGGTGAGTCCGGCCACGTGTGCACGGCAAGCACCATGACGGACGATAGTGGCGCAACCATGCCAGCGGTACTGGGAAGGTAGTAGCAGTGCAAGTGGGGTGCACACTGGATGGAGGGGGTCAAGGCGAACACACAGTGCCATGGAATTGAACAGAGGTGGATAGTGCGATGCTAATTGGGCGAGCGTCGCCGTTCGTCCTTAAGGTGGACGACGGTGGAGAAAACTCCAAATTGGAACTCGACATGGTACAACTGCAGTAGTGGACATGCCTGGCACTTAGCTAAGTTCCCAATCAAGCCATAGGCGAGCGCAATTACCATAGAAGTGACCCGACGCTGCGAGATGGCTCAGGCGTGGCTCGGCGACACCGGTGTGACGCCATTTAAGGCAGAGGTGACTAGGGCGCAGCGTGGCGCTTGCCACTCAATAGAAGAGGACAAGGGCACACAGGAGGCTACCTGTGCGTGTACTAGGGTAGCATGGTTCATGCGGACACAACGCCTTAATTGGCAAGCCAACGGCGACACGCCCATGTGCCGGTGTAGCGGACGCGTGCAGCAGTGGCAGTGGCGATGCGATGCAAGCGGCCAGGGTGCATGCGATGTGACGACATCACGTAGTGAGAATGTGCACGTGCTGGCAATCATGGCTATGGCCAAGGAATGCCACTACACCCGAGCGGATGGCGATGGTGACTGGTAGGGCATAGCTAGCAACAAAGCGATGCGAGCGGCCCCAGGGCACTGACAGCGGCACCAGCGTGCATCGTGGTAGTGAGGTAGACCTACTACCAGCTAGGGCTGTCGGCCTCCATAGCCAGCCAAGCACAACCAGGCACGCGCACGTGTGCGGCCGGCGCACTGACGACGGCACAGGAGCACGCTAACCGCATCCACGTGATAAAACCGGCCGGAAATGCCATGCGCACGATTTTCAAACTGTTCAAAAACCCTAAAATAATATACGTGACATTGAAATGTAACTTTCTTTTCATGTTTCCGATGATCATTTTGAGTTACGGAATTCGATCCAAACACTATATCACATGCATTAACACATAATATGGTGCTCATGACATGTTTAAGCAAAAGATTTTTAGTATAACACCGAGGGTGTTACAAATCTACCCCCCCTAAAACAAAATCTCGTCCCGAGATTTTATGTGCCTAGTGTGGGAAAGGAAATAAGAAATACATTTCCATAAAAACAACTACCTTGATGAACCAGAAAGAAGATGGGGATAATGCTTCAAGATATAGTTTTCATGCTCCCACGTTGCTTCATCTTTTGAGTGGTTTTGCCATTGAACCTTGTAGAACTTCACCACATTGTTTCTGGTCACTCTTTCTTTTTTGTCCAAGATCTTGACATGATGCTCAATATACGACAAGTCAGGCTAGATGGGAAGTCCTTCAATCTCCATAGCTTCATCAGGAACCCACAAACATTTATTCAACTGAGATACATGGAACACGCTGTGTATCGCTGATAAAATATCTAGAAGTTGGAGACGATAAGCAACTGGGCCACATTGCTCTAAAACCTTGTAAGGACCCACATAACGAGGGGCTAGCTTGCCACTGACACCAAACTGATGCACCCCTCTCATAGGAGACACCCTGAGGTACACATAATCCTCAACTGCAAAGGCTTTCTTCGCTTGTCCGCATAAGCTTTCTGTCGGCTCTAAGCTGCCTTCAAATGACTCTAGATAATACTAACTTGCTCTCGAGCTTCTTTGATGAAGTCAGGCCCAAAGTATCCACGGTCTCCCACTTCAACCTAGTTAAGTGGTGTCCTATATTTCTTTCCATACAGAGCTTCAAAGGGTGCCATACAAGTGCTTTCTTGGTAGTTGTTGTTGTTAGAAAACTTAGCTAGTTTCAAGCATTCATCCCACTTCTCAGGAAACAAAATGGCATAAGCTCTCACCATATTCTTAAGTGCTTGATTTACTCTTTCTGTTTGGCCGCCAGTCTACGGATGATAAGCTGAACTTCTAAGGAGACTAGTACCAAGACATTCCTAGAGTTGCTCCCAAAAATGGGAGACAGATGGACCCTCTATCAGAGATGATAGTGAGAGGAACTCCATGCAGGGTCACAATCTGGTCTAAATACAACTCGGCATACTTTCTAGCTGAATATCCAGTATTCACTGGAAGAAAATGAGCTGACTTGGTAAGGCGATCCGCAATGACCCAGATAGAGTGATACCCCTTGGACGTGCGGGGTAAACCCACAACAAAGTCCATAGAAATATCTTCCCACTTCCAAATAGGAACAGGCAAAGGCTGCAGATATCTCGGGGTACGCATATGGTCTGCCTTAACTCTTCCATAAGTGTCACACTTCACAACTTACTTTGGTGATATCCTGCTTCATATTGGACCATCGATACAAGTGGCGCATATCATGGTACATCTTGTTACTACTAGGATGGATGGACAACTTGGAAGTATGGGCCTCATCCAAAATCTTTCTTCTAAGTTCCTTACTTGACAGAACCACCAATCTATTTTTATACCTCACTACACCTTGATCATCAACACTAAAATGAAAACCACGCAAGAGTTGAGCAAACAATTCCATTTCACCATCTTTCATCTTCCAGTTTTTACTATGGTGCTAGACTGTCGACAAGTCATACTAACACGGCGGCGATTCGTGAATCAATATGCCCAGTGGGGTACCCCAAAAACACATGCCTCATCTACACCCCAGGAATCAAAAACACATCTCGAGCAGACAAGACCAACCCGTTCCACTCCTATTAAGGGGTCTAGGTCCCCGTCCAAACTAGGACTCCAAGCCCCCGCCCTTGAGTCCCGGACTTAGTGCGATGCAAGGACCTCCACCCCAAAACCCACCCTAATAGTCAGTCTAGAAAGAGCCAGAACCCATGACAAGAGAGTAACAAGTTTTCCCTACAACCATACACAAGTATGTGCTCGGGATAATAAGTCTGTGACTTGCTTAGAACCCAATGCAACGACCAGTCCTTAACCGACACAGACAGAGAAATAGTGTAACCAAGCTATGCCCCGTTGGCTGCAGGACATAACCCCTTACACCCACCGGTACCCATACCCTATCCCTGCCTGGTCTCCATTTTTCCTTTTACCATTTTTATCATGAGTGATAATAATAATCACCTATTATGAGTAGCGACATGTTACTCACGCTACCAAAATTCTGAGCATAGCAGCTACTCGACCTATGCTAGTAGGACTCATAGGTAGGTATATTTATGCATTTAGTTTCCATAAAATGCATGTATGTAAATGTACATCACATATATATATCTAGTGATCATTCAAAATAAGGGTTATGCACCGAGGCTTGCCTTGGGTAGGCGTGGTGTCAGCAAAGTCAGCAACTGATGGCTCTGGGACTTCCTCCTATATGAGAATGTCCTCCTCATACTCCTCGATGACCTCCTCGTACTCCTGCTCACCCACAGACATGAACTCTACCAACTCGTTATCTACATGCATGAAATGATGATGCAACACTTAGTAATATGGCAACAACAACTCTTAAAATAAGAATACATCTATCAAGCTAGCTCTACCGACTAAGACGCTGAGTTACTTATTATTAACACTAAATAGATATGAAATATTGCATGTATTATCTTAGCAACTAAAGGTATCCCTATTCTTAACATCTATTTACTACATATATGATAAAACAAGGAGTACTAGCTACCCTATTTATCGACCTCTTATAAGGCTACAAAAATTATAGTGAGCACATAATAATACAATGAACCTACTATAAAAATTTCATGGCCAAAGCTATTACCAATTTGCTATAAAAATTCCTACAAACATTAAGCCTACAAACATTAAGTTAAATAACACTAAGCTTTCCTAAATGAATTAATGAGTCTATCATTATCACCGATAACTATAAACCAACTACACCAACAGATAGATCATATTTTTACAAACTTAATAGAATTTATTTCATAATTTTTAGACACTTATGTGAATTCATATTAATTTCCAAAGTTGAACTTAGAATGTAAATTATAAAGCTAATTCTATCCTTTATAAAATGGAAAACGGATTCTAACCTGCGCGGCCCACTCCCGCGCAGCGTGCGCACGCGTGACCCACCGGTGCAGCCCACGTGGCCAACCAACATGGGTCAATCGGAGCAGGCCGGCTCACGCTGCCGATCGACGTGGCCCTAGCAGAGCAGGCTGGCCCACACGGCCGACCGGCGTGGCCTAGCCGCGTGATGATGGCCCACGATGGGAAAGCCCACGCGCTCTGGCAAAACCCATCTTGGCCATGGCTAGTCCTCGGCCGACCCTGCATGGGCATCGGTGTGGCGGCACTGGCACAGGGTGGTGACGCCAGCCAACCAAGCCCCTCCCCACCCTCAATAGCGAGCCAATGCTCACCTAGATGCGAATGCAAGGCGATGGGCGGTGAAGCGGTGAACAGAGATGTGGTCTAGAGCTCTCTCCACGATGGTGGGACTCCTACGACGATGGCGGCCATGTTCCCATAAGCTCAAGCACAACTGAGATGAAAGAAACTAGAGGATAGGCATCAAAAACTCACCCCGTACCTACCAGACGTGGTGGCATGACCAGGGATGGGCCGGGTGAGTCCGGCCACGCGCGCACAGCAAGTACCACGATGGATGACAGTGGCGCAACCATGCCAGCGGCGTTGGGAAGGTAGTAGCAGTGCAAGTGGGGTGCGCACAGGATGGAGGGGGTCAAGGCGAACACACAGTGCCACAGAATTGAACGGAGGTGGATAGTGCGAGGCTAATTGGGTGAGCGTCACCGTTCAACCTTA
This sequence comes from Miscanthus floridulus, assembly GCF_019320115.1. Classification (NCBI taxonomy): domain Eukaryota; kingdom Viridiplantae; phylum Streptophyta; class Magnoliopsida; order Poales; family Poaceae; genus Miscanthus; species Miscanthus floridulus. The sequence goes on along the minus strand of NC_089593.1, from coordinate 21,996,547 downwards.
AGGTGGCCGACGGTGGAGAAAACTCCAAATTGGAACTCGGCACGGTACAGCTGTAGCAGTGGACGTGCCTGGCGCTTAGCTAAGTTCCCACGGACGATGATTGGCGAGGCAGAGCGGGTGGCCCTAGGGCACCGACAGCGGCACCAGCGTGCATCGCGGCGGTGAGGTTAGTTTGCCCACACTACTAGATAGGACAAATCTATCGTATTCACATGCCATGTCCGTGTTAGGTTAGTTGTTCGGTTTAATTACCTAAGGAATGTTAGGTTTAGTCCAAGGAATTATGTACCCTTGTTTGATACATGTTCCTCACATGCTATGTCATGTGCTTGTTGTTCGCTTCAATTACCTAAGGCATGTTAGGTTTAGTCCAGGACATATGTACCCTAGTTTGGTACATGTTCTGACATGCCATGTTCTGTGTTCCGCGTGTTGAATTATGTAATCCACTACTTTGTTATGTTTTATTTGCACTTTGAGAACTAGTTTCACTACCTCTGTAATATTAAACTTAATATTATGAGTACAAATAATACAACCCATAACACTGTGAAAGGTCCAATAATAGGGCACATTAAACAACACAATAACATATGAAGTACATGCTGACAAACTAAATAACGCAGAACATGCCCTAGGTACGCCCATACTTAAAGTGCATTAAATGACAACACATTGCATAGTCCATAGACAACATTGTTCATAAATAAACCATAGAACTAGCAAGTCATGCAAACTACTGAGTGCAACGAGGCAACTTTCTCTTTCTCTAGACATCGGGATTCTCCATCGCTGCCTTTGCTCGACGCACGCACTCAAGCTTCTTCTCCCTCTCCTCCCTGTACGCAGCAACACACCTCCTTTCCTCCTCTTCCTTCTGCTCCTTTTCTGCTGCCTCCTCTCTGTGTCCCTTCTCCAATATCTCTAGACGCTTTGTATCCCACTTCTTCAGGCCTTGTAGAAGCCGCTTGTCTGACTCCTTGATCTTAGTGTCGATCCACTATTCAAAATCACAGAGCGATGGAGGGGTCTGCAACAAAGGCAATTGTTAAAAAAACAAATAAATATGCAAGACTTTATATGACACAAAATAATTAATAAACAATAGCAATTTCTCACAATAAATGTACTGCGGCGCTAACGCTCTATAGGCTTCCAAGTAAAATTGAAACACATCCAATACCTCTGCCTATAGGTTGCCTCATCTTTCAGAAATATCTACCTTGCAAGGATCACCACAAAAGCACATGGGTCTTGGCACACCGCTAGGGAGCAGCTTTGGGTCGTAGGGACTTCTGGTCATCCAGACATAACTACAATTGAACAAATTTCGTTATAATAAAAGAAAGCAAATAACAATTAACCCTAAACCTAGGGTTTACCATGTGATGCGCAACAATGAACGCATACCTTGGTTTGCTATCTTTTCCACGTCTTGGCATCCTACAGTTGTATAATACATACGAATATTAAAAAGTGCATAAACAACGACCCTAGTGACGATTCTTAGGTTAAAAACACGACTGATATATACCGAATCGATACGAAAAAAAACTAGGAGGGGTGAGAGGATACCTTGCTCTCGAAGAACTATGGATCAAAATCAACTTTCCACGGCCCAATATGTCGATTTGTGAGGTAGGGCGAAGTGGAGACAGAGAAAACCCGAAAGGGAGGAGAAAGAAAATAAGGATGGTTCGGGCAGGTTTCCCCAAGAGAGAGGAGGAACAAAATGAGGATGGTTCGGGTAGGAAGAGGGGTGGATTTTTTAAAAGAGGGTCTTGGCGCCAAGATCTTTGGCGCCAGGCTTGGCGCCAATTATCGTGGCGCTAATAACGATGGCGCCAAGACCACTGCCATGTCAGCTCCACGTTTGCGTCGGCGGAGGTGTCTTGGCGCCAATTTCACTGGCGCCATGCTGTGTGACCTTAGCGCCAATTACAATGGCGCCAAAATAAGGGTCTATTTTTTAAAAGCATTTCGCTAGGGGCATATTTGAGAGAATGTTTCGAAAAAAGGAAAAAAACAAAAAAGACGGACAAGCCCACACCACCCGGTCACGAAAGCCCATCTACCTCTCGGCCCAGGAATGTGCCCGGGATCTGGGACGAGATCACGAGGAGAACATACCAACGACATCCTCAGGTTCCAGAACCGCTGACGTGGCGCTCCTCCTCCTCCGGCAATTCGCTCCCTCCCTCCTCTCCCGGCCACGCCCTTCCCCCGCCCCAGCGAGGCCGTAATCTCTCACCGCCGGCCCCCGCTCTCCGTCGCTCCACGCCGCAAACAACCCGCCTCCGTCCGCGAGGAGGATCCCCGATGAGGTGAGGCCTTCTGCCCTACCGATCCCTTCTCGTGCACGAATCCCATCTCGCCCCCCGGGCCGGAAAACTCCGATGCGTGGGATCCCATGGCCGCGCCGCTCGCGCGTAGGAGCCGGGAGTCCCGGAGAGAATGCGGACCCGCGGTGGCGCGTGCTTGCGACGGCGTTTTGGCGGCGACGGGATCCGTTTCTGGCTTGATTTCGTGTCCGTGTCCCGAGGTATCGGGGCGCTGGTCGGGATTACGATTCGCGTGGCTTCCAGCTGAGCTGTGATCCGGTGATCCTGAGCGGGGAAGTGGTTGGTTTCCTTTTTTTTATGGGATTCTGCTCCAATCGGAAGGGGAACTGGGTGGGTGGTGTGGTGTCATCCGGTCGTGGAAATTGCTCGCGTGCGCTGAGGTCGTCGGTCCTGACCCACTTCTTCCTGATCTTTTGCAGCTCGGAGACGTGTTCATTTGAATAGCTGTTCGTAGCGTGTGCAATGGTGGACTTTGTTCGACGGCTCGCCTCTGCCCTGCTCAAGTGCTGCGACCTTGACATACCCAATCGGCCAAAGGGCCTTGAGGACCCCGAACGCCTGGCTAGAGAGACTGTTTGTATGCTCTTTTTTACTCTCGCTTGCTTCTACGGAATCAGTCTATATTTTCAGACGCTTGTTTCGTCTGTTGCCATTTATTCAGCAGTGGATTTCCTGTGTTTTGCAGTTAATGTGAATGAAATCGAGGCTCTGTATGAACTGTTCAAGAAGATTAGCAGTGCTGTGGTTGATGATGGCTTGATTAACAAGGTCTGTAAGTTGTACTAATTTCTTTGAGTGGGGAGTGGTAATGAATGGCATTTTTGTTTCCATGAAACCATGATTGTCTGATCTCTCCTTGGAGCTTTGACGTATTATCTGCAGGAAGAATTCCAATTAGCCCTGTTTAAGACCAACAGAAAGGATAGCATGTTTGCTGATCGGGTATGTCCACTGGATCCTTATATACATTTTGTCAGTGAAAATTTTGTTGTCATGAAAGCAAAGCTCGCTGCTGAGAACATCACGGTATTCACTATTCAGTCTGTTCTTGCCCAATTATTGTGTTCTTTTTGCTATTTGGGTCACATTGTTTTTCTAGTTCTGTTTTATAAAAGGATCACCAGTACAATATTTGTTTTATGAACATTGACGTTAATCACATTATGGCAAGCTGTCTAGAACAGTGGTAGGATGCCATGGACCCTGAGCCTTTTAAGCTTCAATCATATGCTTACACACATGTTTCTGTGGGCATGCGTTAAGCCGTTAACACATTTCAATTGTCTGCATGTGTAATTGGAAGGGAGTGTGCTCAATGTGAATTCTCTGTCTCTTTGTTACAAATTCGTTTGATTTTCAAAATATGCATATTTTTTTTGGGTTGATCTGAGTAAACACTAAGGTATCCTGTTTTTGATTCATTGACTTAGGTATTTGACTTGTTTGACACAAAGCACAATGGAATTCTTGAATTTGAGGAATTTGCTCGAGCCCTTTCTGTGTTCCATCCAAGTGCACCAATTGATGACAAAATAGATTGTAAGCCTTCATGCTTAATTTATTCATTCATTTATTTATTCCTGAAAATGCTACATAAGTGACCGAGTATCCAGTTACCATAGTTTTCAAGGCGTCGCCTAGGCGACGCCTAGGCGTCCAGGCGTACCCAGCTCGTCTGGGAAACAGTGGCGCCTTGTGGCCAAGGCGTCGCCTAGGCGCCGCCTAGGCGTCCAGGCATACCAAGCACTCGCCTGGACGCCTAACCGCCTTTTAAACTATGCCAGTTACTACTTTAATATGTGATAATAATTCAAGATAAGATGTTGAGTCATTACTGTTACTAAATATCCATGAAAACACTTGTGGACATGATAGGCAGCTGGAACTGTAATGCATGTGATGCCCTTCAGCTTTACAAAAGAATGAACATTGCAAAAAATTGGACTAGACATTCATTCCTGATGTGGTACATGGGTTAAATGGACTAACACTAACTCCTTTTTGTTGCGTCCAGAAATAGTTTATTTTGATTTCGTTACCTGCTAAGGCTCTGTAGAGTATATTAGTGGCCTGCAACCTGCATCTCTACCATGCACATACAAAATCTTTAGGTTTGGGAAGTTTCTATGATGAACTATTTAGAATGAGTATGTAGCTAACCAATTCAGTTTATTCTACTTTGGGAAATTATGCATGTGTCACACTAATTGTTCACTCTCATTATCTTGTTTCCTATCAACTTGCAGTTGCTTTCAAATTGTATGATCTCAAACAACAAGGTTTCATTGAAAAGCAGGAGGTACCTTCCACATGCTTATCCTTATCTTAATAAATCACTTCTTCCATGTATTAGTGCATATGATTGGTTTGCATGTTCCATGTTGCATATATTTTTCCTACATTTGCTACACTAGCTTGTACGTGAATATAATTATTCACCCTCTCAAGTCAGGTTCCAATTTAGCATATGATTTTATCGTCAGTGGAAATTTATTTCTCAAATTGAATTGAACTAAGCTGATGTGTTGAACATCTATGAGTCTAAACTGAAGCCCTCATAGACAACCCTTTTTGAGGATTGTTCTTATATTTGCTTGCACGAAGTATATCCCATTTGCCATTAAATGCAGCCATCAGCAATGAAATGATGTTGTGTTTGTTCTTGATTGTCAGGTCAAGCAAATGGTGGTCGCAACACTTGCTGAGTCAGGAATGAATCTTTCAGATGATATTATTGAAGGCATTATCGATAAGGTATATCGGAGTACATATACCTATATATCTATTGGACTTATGCTTGGTTGCTCATACTTTTTGATGTTACTAGACATTTGAGGAAGCAGATACAAAGCACGACGGGAAAATTGACAAGGAGGAATGGCGTAGCCTTGTCTTGAGGCATCCATCTTTGTTAAAAAATATGACCCTCCCATATCTCCGGTCAGTACTCTTGATGAGTTTTCCCTTTTCTTAACAATTTGAGTTTTCTTCCTGGACTTCTACTTGGGTTCCAGACTTCTTATGTGAAGCTCACTAGCTCATACTATATTTGTTAACCCAGAACATAAACCACCTGCCCCCTCGATTTCTCTGTATGTCCATGGTCTCAGAATAGTTTTAGTCAATTGTTCCTCAGTGGGTCAAAACTATTGTGTCTTATACTTTTATTGTGAATTTTCATGTTATGATGCACATGTCGTGCACCGGATACTTTTTCTGTTTTCGACAAGCTTTAATTCAAGTGCCCTTTGGTATACTCTGTGTTATGTCTGTTTAATGTCTTCTTAATCGTGATAATGAAGATATTAATAGCCTTGTTGTTAGAGAAGAAAAAGGCCACCCTCTGTGGATTGGAAGTTTGTTGGAAAGAACAGAAGTATCTTGTGGTTTTGGGACTATAATAACAGGAAAAATCACAATAAAACACCATCATTTCCACCCTTGGACAGATATGTTGAAACAGATAATTCTGAGGCATGAACAAGTAGAGTGAAATGGAGGGAATATTTTCATAAAATCTTTGCTTGCCAGATCGCTTCTTTTTCTCTTTCAGATCCTTATTTGGAGAAAGATGGGGGTATTCTGTGCTGATGGTGCACTATCATGATTGCTAATTCAAACTTGGACAAAAAAATATAGATTGATCCTTTTTTTTTTGCTGTTTTTACTGAATCTGTGTATGTTTGATGAAGTGACAACATTTATTGAAATATTGTTCTTATTGTGGATTAATTTTTGAACAGGGATATCACCACAACATTTCCAAGCTTTGTGTTCAACTCTCAAGTAGAGGATGCGTGAGGTCCCATCGTTTAAGGCACCATTCAAGCCCCTGGGGCACAACAGATCAGGTTCTGTGGGGGGCACTAGTGTGTTTTTGTTTCCTTGGAAATGTAAATTTCATGTGGTGGCATGTCCTTCTGTATAGTGAGTATTGCTATTGTGCACAGAATTGCAGCATGAAGCGTTTCTTGTCATGTGTTCATAAAATGTTCTTCAAATTCAACCGGTACATGGTTCGGTTACAAACCGGCCCAACCCAGGAACCAGCCCATAATAAACCGTTTTTTAGGCCACGCATGGGCTGGCTTGGTTACGGTCAAAACCGCGGTACCCGTCTTCTTCCTTGAGCATGTAACACCCTAAATTTTACAACATTTTTAAATAGGGGAAATTGATTTGTTAAGCATTTTATGGGCATTTGAATTTAGGAAATAATAATTTTATTAGGAATAAAATCAAATATAGGTTGACAACCATGAATGTGCATACATGCCACTGCATACTATTTTGAATTGCTTGGTTTGAAGTCAGATTTCGAATTGAGTTGAAATTGCATTTTTAACTTGCTTTGAAGAAAAATTCGAAAAAAAAGAATAACTTTCTTCTCCTCCTTTTCGGCCCGAAGGCCTGCTGTTGCCGCTGTGGCCTTCTCTTTCCCGCGCTGGCCTGCTTTGCTTCTTACCCGCTGAGGCCCGCTTGGCTTGCTCCAGAGCCAGCCCAGCTCGCGCAGCCCAGCACCATCGGCCCCGCGCCGCAAGCCGAAGCCCAGCATCCCCGGCCTAGTCACGCGCCCAGCCGCAAGCCGTGCTCGCGCAAGCGCCGTTCCCCGCCGCTGACCGGTCGGGCCCGCGAGTCAGACCCATCTTCCCCTTGTTCGTGTTCCAGGAGGACACTGTGCCGTCGCCGATTGAGTCCGACTCGGCCATGCTCTCCTTGACGTCGCGCCCAAGGAATTCCGTCCCCATAAATAGCGTCGCACCCCTCCTCTCTCCCCTATCCCATCTAGCGTCCGTTTTTCTTCGCCAAGCAGCCGCAGTCGCTTCTCGCTCGAGCGCCGCCGCCGACCTCCACTGCCAGCTTGCGCCGGGCCGTTTCTACCGCCTCTCGGTCCTCAGTTTCGGGTCCGGTGAGTTCGCCGTCCCTTCCTCTCTCCCTCTGTCTTTTTCTTTCGACGTGGAGTGCGCTGCAAGCCGGGAACCGCGAGCTCCAGCACGCCGGCCATGGCGTCAAGCCGCCGGCAGTACTGTGCCGACTGTTTTTTTTTCTTTTTCCGCCAAATCAGATCTCATCCATCGGTTTCTAATCCAATGGCCCAGATCTACAGATACCCCTTCGCTGCCAATCTTTCAAATACGCCCTTATAATTATTCCAGATTCAACCCGCAGTCCAAAGCGCGTTTCCAGATTTCGTTTTCTCTTTATAAAAGCGTATTTTGGTTCGGTTTTATTGAAATACGTTTTCAGTTATTCACAGTTTTGCCATTCAACTTGTTTTAGCCGTAAAATCTTCGTTTTAACTCCGATTAGATCCGTTCAAGTTGTGTTGGGTTCGTAATTAAGTAATCTACATGTTTACGCTACTGTAAAGTAGGTTTCCAACTTTTATAATACGAGCTTAGATCTAATCTATTATTTGTCTATAGGAAATCTTGTTTAAACCATAACTTTTTCGTTTTAGATCCGATTTTTGTGATCTTCGCGTCTGTGTGTTCATAGCGAGATGTAGATTCGTTTTCCAAACTTTTCATCTAGATTCTTTGCAATTGGTGTACTGTTCTAATATGTAGCCTTGTTTGCTTTGCATGATTGTTCATGGATGCTTGTATGTTGCTGTGGTTATCGAGTATAGACGGTGAGCAGTTCTCGGAAGATCAAGGGTACGACTTTGACGAGCAGGACCGGCAGGAGTACGTTGCTCAAGGCAAGTATAGCATGGGATCATCTTTGTTTCCTATTCACTTTAATTCATTAAATCCATGTGCATGTGTCTTCTTGTTAGGAATTTCCTAGAATTGGACTATTGCCTTGTCACCTATGTGTTATGCATTCGGGTAGCCTTGCTAGAGCTCAATTAAACCATGATCTAGTAACTTGACTAATGGTATATGCAATAAACGCTAAAATATGACTTTTTAGCAACATGGAAACAGGGGGTTGGAGTGTTTAGCTACTTTCTAAATGCTTCAGATTCCTCTCCCTAAGGACTTATCTGTAAGTGATCATCCGGGACTTACAGTACAGCTGTGAGAGCTACATGGCTCTGGCTTTGGCTCAGTATGGGGACCTTTTCTAGCTTGTTAGTGGTTACCTTTATTGGCATAAGAATGGCTTGACGAATCAGGTACAGGACAACCTCTACTCTTATGTGTACAGCCGTGAAGGAATTGTGCCATTTGATAGGGGGTTCCTATAACTATTTGCCGAGTGAATCTAATGGCCCTAACTTGTTAGACGAACCTTTGAAAGGCTTCATAGTGACCCCTGCCTGCTCACCTTGGAAGTGTTTTGGGAGTTATAAATCCGGGCATATGGGAATCACGACTCACAGTGAAAGTGTACAACCTCTGCAGAGTGCAAAACTGGTATATCAGCCGTGCTCTCGATCACGAGCGGCCTTAGAACATTTATGGAATAGATGATCACTAAGTAATATCTGTTTATGCTATTCATTACTCATGTTTACATCTAATCATGTGTTCTACTTTGGGGACTGAAACACCTTGATGCTACTCATAAGCTAAAATTGTGACAACTAAAAGCTGACCGCTGTTAAGCCTATGTCTAGCCTTTTGAGCCTCATGAACCCCGTGTTACACTTGTTAAGTACGACATGTATTTACGCTTGTTTATTTTCATTATTTGGATAAAAATCCCGAATGGGTAACAGATGACCTTGAGAATGATGATTTCCCTGAGGACTACTAGACTTGTGGTCAACCAGTCGACGTCCCTGTGAATTGGAGCTTCCGCGATAGATCTTTTTATTATTTGTGCTATACTTATGTAATAACTCTGTCTTATTCGTGATGTAATAAACATTGGTAATGATACTATTCATAATTTGTCGGCTTATGTGTGTGACTGATCTCTGGGCGCACATAAGGTTTTGCACCCCATTTTATCCTAAAAATTGGGTGTGACAGATTGGTATCAGAGCCGTATTGACTGTAGGACGCAAGCCTAGTTAGCAATGGTCATTTTAGCTTCTTTTGCTTCACTCATTTCATGCTTTCTATCTCACCCTTGTTATTTGCTAAAGTTTTATGCTTCTTTTGCCTTATTCTTTTATGAAAATTACTGCTTCTAATCTAACCTAACTAAATCTAATTCTGTAGATGCCTCGTGCCCATAAGACTGCCCGCGTAAGCACTAGAGGGTATTACCCGCCATAAGGTTTGTCCATGGATCC